>NW_009194437.1:0-62726 GCF_000690835.1 Fulmarus glacialis | reverse complement strand
ACCTTAATGATTCTATGATTCTAAGTATTCATAATTACTGCATAAAAAATGTGGGGTTCAATATCAGGAAAGTGCCAGAGAGCTGCAAAAGATCCGAAGACAAAAACCAGCAGACACTTCTCTCACAATGGCCACTGATCTCCATGAGGCTGTGCCTTTAGTTTGCCTTCAGCTAAAACAGCCAGAGTAAGCGATTAGCTTTGCACTCTTCTCTTCTAAGAGCATGAATGGCCATCAATTTCTTTCTGACAGCAACACAGATTCACCATTTTACTAAGTTTTTTCCATGGAAATGAAATGCTAGTTAGACTATGCACTGCAATATCCCACAGTTGATGGAGATAGGGATGATCTGTCAGGATACATAAACATTGACATGCAGTGCAACAGTCTAAAGACAAAATCAAGGTTGTGGTCGGAACCACATTTGAAATCACCAATTAAATGAAAAAAACCTGAAGATTGGAAGCATAATATGCATTTCTGTGAACCTGCTTATTGTTCTATTTACCCTCAATTAAAGAAACAGGAAAAAACCAAAAATGTAGATCAAAGGGATTCACTTGGTTGGGATATCAACCCAACCGTTGATTCACAGTATAGTATAAGACTTGAAGAGGGTTAGAAGGAGGGGGTGTTGAGTAGATGATGGGGTCACCAACACAAGCATGTGTTCCCATTTTGCTTATATACTAGGACATCAGATTCAGGAAGCCTGTCATACACAGATTTATTCTAGGAAGTGTTCACAGGCATGTGCTGGATTTTTTCACATTAGGGCTATGGTAAGGAAAGCTCAGTTTTTATACAAAGCCCAAACTAACTCTCTTTTCAAAGCAAACAGCAGTTTATCTAATACCTCCGAAAAACATTCAATTCACTACTTCAATATCTGTAATATAGGTATCATGTGGTGATTTGGACTGTCATGATGCTGTCAATGTTTGAAATATTATCTGCATATATAAAACAAGAAGAAAACAAGCTAAACTATTCTACTAGTTCTTTTTAGATGCATTGCTGCAAGGGTTCTTTACAAAAACCCCAGTAATTTTGCTTTTACTTGTGCTTAGCAAAACCTAAAAATAATTCTTAGAACACTGTCAAATCTCCTTACAAAGGAAGCCTTTATTAAACAGTATGTTGGCTAGTAAGGCAATTATGTGAAATCAATCAAAGGGCAGAGAAATAGTATCTTCATTGTTAGAAAACTTCCAAAATACATGTTTTCTGAAAAATGCCAGAAAGAATTGTGGTGTGACAGTTATTGGGATGGGATGTGGTAGGGGCAGAGCTAGAACTTCTATAAGTGAGAAATATCGGAGATCTGAAATGAGCGTCTAATAAGATCTGATAGTAGAGCTTCAGATCTCAGATCTCTTCCTCTGCAGAGAAAGAGGGATCATGAAAAGCAAAATTAGTTGAACAACTTTTCCAACCTTTACAGTCAAATTTCACTTTAAAATTGAAATTTCTGAGTAAATTCTAAACTTTGTCTAATTACAGACTGGTCTGTGCAGAGAGGGTGAGGTAGCAAGCACTGGCAAACTATTCAGTAAATGGTAAATACTGAAAAGAATACAAAAAATACTTGTTGGCAAATTGCTCAGTACTATTTGGTATAGATGGGCCCAGCCTGCCCAGCATATGAACATACAGCTTGGGGCTTCAACGCCTATCCAGCAGGCAGTGTTTGTGGGTTGCATGGGTGTCCTTGGAGCACTGTCTCATGGCTCAATGCCTCTTGCTCTGAGCAATTCTTCTTTGCAAGGACAACCATAATTTAGTGCCAAATGATACTTATTTTTGCACATCAGGATAGAATAGATAAAATAAATAGTGCCTCGCATTGTAAGTAATCATGCTGAAGCCAATGTTGTTGTCTATGGAATAAGTTACTACTCAGAGTAAATAAGAATTTCAGTTTTGTCATAATAAAACAAGCAACTTTTGAATAGTAGCAAGAATCCAAAATGCTTGACCTGAAGTCTAGATGAACTAAACTTTTGTGTTCAACCTGGAAATTATCAAAGCAGATCTGGCTTTGGTAATTTGAGTGCTATTGATACTGACATGTTGAAACAGCAACTTACAGCTCTTACTTTCTGGGAAACCCTGTGTTATAGAATCATAAATAAGACCCCATATTTTTACAAAGAATGTTATCCAGAGAATGGGGATGACATCTCACAATGCATAGACGCAAACCAGTCCAATTAATAAGCAGGTGACCAAAGTCAAAGGTCCCTGAAATGGGGACAATGCAGCACTGCTAAATTCAATACATTTATCAAACTGTCTCACAGAAGTACTGTTAATCTAAATGTGTCTGGTTTAAAGCGCTGGTAATTTATTTGGCTGTTTCATCACTTGTGAAGTTTGTGCCATTAGTATTTAATCATGTTAGATTCATAATCATCCTCCCTTCCTGCAATGTACCTCAAGGACAATAAAGTCCTGCAGTTTTGTCTTTGTGCTTCCTTTTCCCCTTCAGTCTTAACTGGTAAAGAAGCATTTTAAAGATACCGAGTGGTGCACTCTGCAAGGCTGTAACTTTTAGCATTTCGAGGACATCTTTACTCAGAAAGGCAGAACTTTTTTTAGTTGCACATCATTATGTTTTCATACTCAAGTTTCTTTATTTTTCTCCTGTAGGTCTCTCTACGTTGATCCTGGGAGCAATGCCTACTGAAATCCACACCAAAGGCTCACCAGATAATACATATTTGAGTATTAAATATTTCAGATTCTCTAGGCAGTACCTTTATGCTGGTTCTATGAAATGTCAGTGCAGATTAAATCAATCAGCTTGTGTTCTTTTGGAAGAGAGGTGTCTGCATGGGACTTACTAATGACCTCAGGAAAGAGCACTAGTGTGCAGGAAGAAAAAGAGGAAAGATAAGCAGGTTCCCAGAAACCATCTGGGAAAATGTACTGAGCCATTCTGAAATGTTGGTCCTATTGGTACTGAATGCTTGACTGTCTGAAAAGGAAAGCACAAATGATTTTGTGATAGAGTAAGCCACATGCACAGGTTGAGGATGGGAAAGGATACAATCCTCCCTTCCCCTGAGCTCCCAGAGAACTATCTGCAGAATGGAGAAGGCAGATTAGAGACAGCCCCTTTTTTGCAAGACTCTCCAGCTGTGTCAACACATGTAAATATGTTCATTTTGAGAATATTCATATTACATTTTCAATTCCCCCCTATAGCAAAAACCTATTTTTTAGTGAAAAAAAATCCAGAGGGAAACCTGGGGGAATAGAAGTGCATTTGGGAATATGTTGTCGTGATGCCAGGACACCAATAGAAGAAGAACTGTGCAGAGAGAAGCAGTTTCCATAAGTAGTTCATGTCACAAATGATAGAAGATGTATTTCACCAGTATCAAAACTCTTGAACATGTCCCAAAAGGTTAAGATGAACTTTAGTTGTGGAAAATTTACTTTGACTCAATAGACTCTAAATTCCTTCTTGTTTCACTTACAGTTCTCCATAACAGAGAAAAATGAAGCTATTTTTTCCTGGACCTCTACTAAAAATGAGGATTTAAGTCAGAAACCTCAGTGTATTAAAAGTGACTCTCTGACATTGTATTAGCTTTACACCACTGTCAGGCGCACTGTTAAGAATCAACTGGTAAGACTTCTAAATAGATTTTAGGATAATTTTACATAGCATAATTTTAAAGAAACATTCATTTTTTTTCCCTAAAATGTCCCAGATACTAGAAGAAGGGTCCAATCTTTTGAGCAGGGCCTATCTGAAGTTGAGAGTGGGAACTGAAGAAATGTAAACCACTACTGTTACCGAAGAGGGTGAGGAAGCATACCAGTGTTATCAGGTGTCAGATAAGATCCTATCTGATGCTTTAAGACTCCTGTAAGTGTTATTCATCTGTACAGACATTTAACTCCTGATTCAAGGAGAAATCTCAAGCTTCACAGGTTTCAGAATATTGATGTGAAAAATTAACCTGCTCATATTTTAGCTATTCTTTTCAGCATAACAGGTAGACTGCATGTCAAGAAGAGGGCCAGAACCTTCTCTGCACTGTGGATCCAATAAACTAATTTGGCAGTGAAAATAGCTTGAGAAACAGCTATTTCTTACCAGCCAGGAGATCTCCTCTGAATAAGTTCCTAGAAGTGTGGAGGAGGCATATCAAACTCCCCCATCTTCATACTGTACTGTCCAGGTAAAAAAAACATTTACAGGGTACTGTCCCACTTGTTGCACCAGCTTGTAGTGATTGATACCAGCCAATACAATTTAGACAATTTCATTCTGAACAGTGATTAAAATGTGTAAGCTTTGCAAATGATATCTGATAGCTGCTTCTTCTACTAAGGAAAACTCATGTTTCACTTCAGCCTACATTCTAGAGGATGTTTAGGTCCAGGTTTATAAAGGTATTTAGAAACATCTATGGTAATGAGAAACTTCTAGAAGTGCACAGCTGCCCAACTTCTATTGAAGAACATCATCAAAAGAGCTACCAAATTGCTCAGACAATATCACAGCTAATGCTCTTTCACTATCAGATATGTTATTACTTGTTTTCTGCTTTGTGTTGAGTGAATTTTCCTTATTTGGAAAAGAAAAATATTGGCGCTTCTGTCTGGATTCACTATTTTTAAAGTCTTCTATGTGTTGCTCAATGCACAGGTAGCTTACACATATTGCATGTTTCCATTTGAGGCAGTCAGATCCTTTTCTGAGATCTTGCCCAAAGGCACAGATCATCTGACCCATCTTGAAATGACTAAGAAAGAAACATAACCATTTTAGTTTCTGTATGCAGTCAACAACAACCATGAAAGTTTCTCTAGAAAGCAATTTAATCTCAGAAGCTGCAACTGACCCTCTAGAACAGCCATTCTTGCCATTGATTAGATAGGGAGTCTGGAGTGACTAGACTTCGTATAGGTACTTAAGGATCTTGAATTTAGTTTCTTTATGCATCTCTAGGGAGCTAGGCACCTGTTTTAAGTGCTTTGTTGTGGGAATACACAGAAGAACATGCTCAACTGATTTCCTGCACTGTGCCCCAGATGCAAGCGAGCATCTGAATCTTAGTCTCTTGTCAGCTTGAAATGCTAAGTTTTGGGACAGAAAATTTAAGATATGTGAAATATAATCAGTACAGCTCACAAAACTTATACTGAAAAACAGATAAGACAATAGTGCTACAAAGCAAAGATACAGATTGCCTTGAAAAAGCATGTCTGGTGCCATAGACAATTATAGATTAATTAATTTTATCTCCTTTCTAATGTAGAAATAAATTAGTATATAAACAAATTCTTCCTACCTCAGAATTTTTATGTATCTGGATGCATACTTGCAGTGCATTTGAGAAGACAGATCAAATTACTCTTAATCACTCCTTGTTCATCACGATCATTTAATTGGATAAAATCACTCTCATTCATTCTACAGTGTTTCTGAAATTAAACAGCACATAAACTGATGCATAACAGTCTCAGTGAAATTCACAACTGATTATTGGCCTGTGTCAATATATCAAGAGATATATTTGTCACTTCATTTTCACCAGAGTTATCAAAACAAATTAGATTTTAATTATTTACACCATGGCAATATATGGTATCAAGCAACATTATTCACATATTTTGTATGTATTTTTTGCTGAAGTAATCTAACTTCCTAAATGTAGGAGAGATTTTTGGCTTCTTTTGAGATGTTCTTGACCCTCCACTGATGAAAATATATGTATTTTCATTTTCATTGACATCTTTACCCTGTGTTATATCAGAATCACCTTTGGCCCAAAATCCTTTGAAGCAAGCATCCGTCTCTTGTTAAAAGTGTTTCTTAAATGGTGATATATTTGAGACTACAGGGTAATCTCAGATCTTCTGTTAGTCAGAAGAATATCTTGCATCCTTAAGAGTCTGTACTACAAGAAGATGGTAAGGTCCAGTGGGTACAAAATACCCATGCTCTTTTTGCAGTTAAACTATGCAGCCCTTGTCAAACTGAACAAAGTGCTTCACATCTTTCTACATTAAAGTGGCTTGTATACTATTCTTATCACCATACTTTTGGAACAGCTGCCAGTAAGACACTAAAAAAGTAATTATACATCTGTTTCTCATCCTTTGGGGAGTGAGAAGTATGCCAGTGGAGAGTTTGTTTTGCATTTTTAATATGCATATTTCTATAGGTTTATATTAGAAGGGATAAAGTCAAAGAAGTACCTTGTGCTTATAGCAAAGCTGTGAAGTTTGCCCCTGAGAGTACATTTCGAAGTCTCAAACTCTCACTGAGAAAGTTGTTTAGCTTGACTATGGGTTCATCACCATTAATGTAGAAAGTTTAGTTGTACTAAGGAATGTCATTGTGGGTGATGGTCTTTTTCAGCGCCTGAGGTAATACTGGAGTATTTGATGCTTTGAAGCTGAGGATTAGGAGCTTGAATTTGATTCATAATTAAATGATAACCCAGTGTGAGAAGGCAACGATTCTGATGTGTTCATGGTTCTTTTAGATTTGTTCCGGTTTGCCATTGTATGGTCACATCTATTGGGCCACACTGGAAACCCAATTCATATCCCTTACTAATAAAAAGTTCTTTTGTTTTAAAATGTCATTGATTTCCAGTACACAGATCAGCTGTCCCTCTTTGCCAGACACTGCCGACACACTACTTGTGGACTGTATGCCTTCTATCGCAGATCTGTCTTTTCTCCTTACAGGAATTTACTAAACAGTTTGTATCAGAGCAAACCCAGGATGCACCCATAACTAAGTAGAACCATCATTTGAAGCCATTTGCTTTTTACCTTTTAGTTGATGGAAACTGATATTCTTTGCTAGAGACTTCTGTTGAAACTAAGTTTTCCAGAAATCTGTATCACTCCAGTATAGGTACAGATTTCTGGTCATACAGCTGTGCCAGAAACAGCACTGTCGCAAGTAAAGATCCAAAAGCATGACCAGAGCTCTTTTCACCTTCTTGGCCTTTAACTCTCTTGATCTGTGCGCGTGTGCAGAACTGTAGCTGTTTCCAAAATAATATATTCTTCTGCAGAAGTTCCTAAGACAATGCTGGAGCACTTCAGCATGAAGGCTCAATACGTTTTGTTACCATATTTCCCCATTAATGATAAGATATTCCACATGGCACCTCAGTGCACATCTTCCAGCTTGGTTTTTCCAGGAGACGAACCATTCAGTTTTGACCAGTGGCATAGTAAGGGCATTGCCAATGTGCACACTGGGAAGCACTGCATCTTGAAAGAACCAAGGCTACACATGGAGGCATCCCTAGATACCGCAGAGGCACCCCTAGGTAAGGCAGAAAGGGGCCAAATTGTTTTCTACCACTTAGAATTTTCTAAACTCTGCAGGTTTCATTCTTAAGTATATTACACTGGTTTAGTCCTGGGAAATGTCACTGAGTACAGTTTATCTTTCACCAGACTGGGACAGTCTAGAAACACAACACAAGAACAGTAGAAAGATTTACTTTTGGGTGTCATGCTGAGAGAGATTAGGGAAGGACTTGCACAATGGATGGAGTACGGATGTGTGTTCACAGCCAAAGGAACTTCATGCCACCCTGTTGGAGGGCCTCAGTACATTTTGGCACAATACTTGGAATGGTTGTCATTACCTTCCCACCGAACAGCAATATTTTATGGTTGACCATATCAAATGCAATGGAGAGGCTGAGAACAAATGTTTGGCTGAGGGGGAAGCTATCTGTTGATGCTACTATAGCAGCTCTAGCTCTGCCGTCTGGCTTGAATGTAACTCCAGTTGGCTCTTGGGTTGTTCCTCCGTGAATTTTTTCAGAAGGTTTTACAAGGGCAAAAACCACCTAGAGTTTCTGTACTTGTCTAGAATAACTTGATATTAAGTATAAATCAGAGTGATGACACAAGAAAACAAAAGTTCTTTCGCATCCATCTTTTCTTCTGCCTGCTTGGCAACTTTTGCCAGTTCTCTGCAGAAGCTTGTGACATAACTGCACAGTAATTAACACAAATATATTCTCGTTTCAGCTGGGCTCCACCGCTGCTGTTATTTTCCTTCCCTGGGTGTCAGATGTTGCTGAGGTAACAAATAAACTCTGCCACTTCTTTGCAGATTAGAGAATTCTCTTCCTATCCCTTATGTTGCTACTTCCCTCAACTTTTCCCCTCTCTGACAACATTTGACTGTCATGTAAATTCAATTCTATTGCAACAGATTTATATTTCTAAATTAAACTATTGCATTACCTACATGACACAGCTTGGGTCTAGTAAACCTGAAGGGACAGGGAGAGCAGTTTCAATCTGTGTGTGAAGATTGTTTGGTAGAAAAAAAATAAAAGCAACTGAATTTTATCACTGGCTATGTCTTGCTGAAGACTGCTAGTGTCATAGAGCGGTGAAAGTCAGGCAGGCAAGACAGAAGTTTGGACCCAGTGCTAGGTGTTAAACGAGCATCAGCTCCGAAAGAAGTGTGAGGTGGAGAGCCCATTCAGCCTTGTGGATAGTGTAGACTCAGTCCTGCTCAGTGCTACGAGGTGTAGCGACAGCCTGACCCACGTGGCTGCAAGGTACCATAAGGGACAGATTACAGACAGAGAACAGCCCTACAGCAGGAGCTTGGTCTGGCTGACCCCAGCCATCAGGAACAAGCTCCTGAGTGCCTAGAGGACCAGGGAAAGCTGGCATGAATGTCCCCAGCTTCCTGCTAACTGGTGCCTTGTGTGTAGCTCTGAAGAGGCAGAATTGATTAATGGTCTTTCCTAAACCAACAACTTTCCTGCTTAGAAATTGCAGTGAAAACAGTCATTTTGAAATTCCAGTGACCTGTCTGTGCATGAGTGAAAGCTGGCTTGAACTGCAGTGAACTCAGTCCTACCACTTTTGTAAATCTCTCTTTAACAAACACTCTGACAGTCACTGCAATGGTCTTCTGTGTTGCTTCACACACCACCACTTTTCCCATTAGCCGAAAAGACAGATGTGGGGGATGACTGTCATGCTTTTCCTTTTATTGAAGATGGTTTCAAGGTTCTGCGTAGTGCCACAGTCAGATTTTTCACATTGTTGGTACTTTGTTGTTACTTGTAATGTTGTGTATGCCAGTAGCTGAGGCAGCAGAGTGAGGCTGTAATAGTGCTTTTTGGCAGCATAAACATATTTGAACTTCTAGAGATGCTTCCTTTTATCTTATGATTGTAATTATTTGCTGTGTTCCTTTCATATTGTTTTCAACCCCCTAGTATCTGATTAAAATGTTTTTGCTGAGCTTTTCTCTTAATGTCTTTACTTTTCCTCTATATTTGCAATCACAATAATTCTCCCGGACCTTGCACTATGTCTTCCCTTTCAACTGATACCACGTCTTTGGAAATATCATCAGCTGTGATAATCATTGGTTTATGTTACTTTAAATTATGCTAGCATAGATCTCTACTCAGACGTGAGATTGTTTCATAAACCTTTGAGCTCATCCATTTTTTTAGGGGGAAAAGACAGAGTTTGCTGCTGGTATGTACATATTTTGCTTCTCTTCCATACAAAAATTAAAATAAATTGGAGGATCTTCTTCTACTAGTCTGGTTCCTGATATTAGGTCTAATATAACCTTACTTCCAGATTCTTCACTATACACTACTCCAGCTGATGGCACTCCTCAAAAAAAAAAGACCCCACTCCAAAAAAAAAAAACAACCCACAACAACACAAACCCCTTTATTCTATACCACTTTTTAGCTCCTCTTATACACAGCAAGCACTGAGAGATATTTTTGCCTATATGTGTCATAGGGTGGCCTCATAGCTACTAGGTTTTATAAGTGGGGTGGTCAGAAGGAGAAGAGGGGTTATAAAATTAATCAAGTGAAAATACCTCACTCGTCTCATTTTTTACTTCAGTTGCCCCGTCTCCGTTCTTCCTTCCATCTCTAAATCCACTGGATATATTACTTTGGATTGATGTGCTCTGCTTCTATCCTAGATCCTGCCCAGTCTCACGGATTTCTCTCATGCTAGCTAGAAACATTTATTCAAAGGTTTCTAAAGACTTCTTTCTAGAATTATCTCAGAATCACAATTCAAGTCCTTCCTGACCGGTCACCAACCTCTATATGCTCTGACCTTTTCTTATAGACCCTTAACTCCCAAATGTAGGTAGCTGGTGAAGCACTGAAATCTGGAAGGTGCTGTGAGAACAAGAAAGAGGTGCTGATGGAACAACAGAAAAAGCACAGGGAAACAAAAAATAATTTCCATTCTCTATGGTCAGGACAATGCCTGCATGTTTATACTCATGGGCATATGACAAAAGGCAGCCACTCTGTCCCTTCCTGTGGCAGGCATCTTGCTGGGAGACACGACCCCTTGCTAGCTCTTGGGAAAGGAGGAGATGGCAGGCAGACTGAAGGATGTTGTAACAGCCACGCACAAATCTTCCAGGAGAGCTGAGCAGTTGTGCCTGAGTTTCCCAGCAGAGACACAGTGCTTTTATCTCTGCAGCAGCCCTCATTCTGAGGAACTGATAGATTATGCAGAAGTAAATGAAGAATATAAAGTTAAAGGGCATGATGAGAGTTACGCAGTCCCCAAGCAGGGAGCCAGTCTAAATGCCGCAGTAAAATCATCCTCCACACACATGGGGGCTAGAGCAGTTCCTGAAGGGAATCAGACTCTTTGGGGGTCTATTTGTACGAAGGGGGGGAAGTCATTTTACACTGGATTGTTGTCTGTTCCTGCTGTCACAACTGAGACACCACTTTCACACTAATCTGGGCTGTTCTCAGAGTAAGAGGGGTGGATTAAAGCCTCATTCATATCCATCTAAATAAGTAGGACTGTCATTTTTATCAGCTTCTATTGGTCAGCCTCCCCCCGCCCCTCTTTTTTCTTTCTGTGAGTGATTCAGTTTGCTGAAATAAATCAACATGCTTCTCAAGTGTAGTCCTCCGCAGTTAGTGTAGCCATTTCACATAGCTTTAACCAGAAGGTTTAAGCTAACATTTGTGGCATGCTTACCGGACTTTGCAAGCTGCAAAACCGCCAGGGATTTGCAGTGATTTTGAAACCAATTGATGTTACAGGAAAAAAGAAGTAAGGAGTTAGTCTACCTGGAGCATACTTTTCTACCATGGGACATGATGTAGCTGGTCTACCTGATTACATGAACTGCTGATCAGCTACAGTTTTGGACGGGGCTATGGGGAGGTGCCATGATTCTCAAAAGAGCCCCGACAGAAGGCACACACTATGGCTTCAGCCTTGAAGCAATGCTTCAGCCGGAAATCTTGTAACGAGGGATTTAACAAAGCCCAGACATCAGAAGCACTAGCTGTGTAACCCAGCATCACTCAGGAACAAGAAAACTGAGAAATCTATGTAATGCCAATGTCAAAACAGGGATCACAGTGGAGGTATGAGATGATTCTCCCCACAAGCACTACAGGAGAGCAAAAGAAAAGCGATGAATGCCAGCAGATAACATGAACAGGCCTGCAGCATCACTTGATGCATCTAGGGAGATTTTCAAAGTCTGTTATATTCCAGATAAGTACATTATAGGCTGCAAGTGCTTACCTTCAGGTGCGTAGTAAGCCCACTGGAAGATGCTTCTGTGAGTGTCACGTTACTCAGGCATTTAGGATTGCTAGACTGACAAGCAAAAGTATCTTCAACATAGGCAAAACAGAAAAGGACCCATACAAAATATACAAAGCATTTGAAAAGACAAATTTTAGTTTCTAGAAACACTGAGGAACTGGCTCTAGCAATCAGGTTTAAAAAATTGATAAAAAACAAGGCTTAGCATTGAGACTTTTTCAATCTTTTAAAAAAGCTTGTTCTGATAGTATTCATGGGTGCAGGACAGATTGTTTTTAATTTGCAGCTTGTGTATGGTGATCCTATCTACAAATAACAACAAAAAGAGATAAATTATGAAAGTCAGAAGTTGGGAGTAAAACTTAACTAAACAGCATCACAGATGATGGGTGGGGGGAAGGAAAAAAAGAGAAGAATTACCAGTATAATTTTATAGCCTTTTGGTTTTGTTTGGTTTGCATAAGGCCTTGATTCTCTCTTGTCAATTTGTCATCAAAAGTTTGCAGCACCACAAGGTGGCAGTAAAAAATTACTTATTTTTGACACCTGGTTATGTAAACAGTAAATACACCTATTCTCCCAATGTTGAACTTATGCAAATATCAAGCCTATCTCATCTGTTATAAAAATGACACATATGGTCAAGTTCTAACATTTGTGTGAAAAAAGCACTAACATTAGTCAAACAATTAAATCTCTTAACTCAGGAATGATGAATTTTAATTTGCAATGTATGCAAAGTTGTTCACAGTAGAAAATCATTTAAATATTTAGAATAATCAACCATTACTCTTCCACCTGGCAAACAAAATCCTTGAAATTAGATAGAAGAATTGGAACATTATCCACATTTAATTTACCCTATGGTACAGAAAAATAAAAATGAAAATGAGAATGGATTGTGATGAATGCGCTTGCTTCTACCAAATACAGTAGAACTATATGCTAAGCAGAGTCCTCTGCTAAGCCAGTTGGTGGTACAATCTGCCTCTTCAGGAAGAAGAGTGAATACCTCAAATCTTGCTTCTGTTAGAGACAGCTGAGATTCATTCAAAGCATTTGATATAAGAATCAGCTCCTAAAATGTTATTGGATACAAATGATTGCGCAAGCAGAAGGACATGGCGAGGGTCACACTGCAGAGATTTTTTTTGCTGAGATTAGCCAGAATTTCCTCTTGTATCTTCTTTGTTGAGTGCACAAGTGTCAACTCATCCATCATTTCATTTTTCCTATGCCTAGTCACCTCTAGTAGCCAAAAATAGTGTGGGGAGGCATCTGAATGTTCCAAATCCCAATCTTCAGTGTTAACTTCAAGCATAGCTACCCTCCCCCGTAAGGGCTGAGTTGGGTAAAGAATCACACTTTCAGCCAGAAATGTGCTTGGTAGCATGTACAAGTAGGTACTTGTCAGCCTCATATTAAGAGAACATTACATCAGTTTCTCATGCATTGGTTACAATTTCCATAACCTAGGCTGTGTCATTTGCTAAATATTATGTCTTGTTTTGCTCAATAGGTGTTTCCACATCATACGACTACAGGATGGTGTGCTTCCTCTGAGGATATCATAGCATACTAAGAAGTTGCTCCACACGCCCACCTCTGTGTTTGTCAGATAAATTATTTTACATTTAAAAAATCTTTACATGTACAACAACACTAAAACCTATCTTCAGTTGAAACCACCATCTATGGTAAATCTTATTATTTATAGAGAGCTATAAAGACTGTATTTTCCAGAATACTTTAATAGACAGAAGAGGTCTAATCCCCATCCTGCTGGCATCGACATGGAGATTTGTGCTCTCTTACTGGCATTTAGATCAGGTCTGAGAAGTGCAGACAGCTCTGAGTGGTACTGAAGGGCTGTTTTTCTAATCCTGCTGGTCTGCACCTGACAGGCTGCAAAATGAGAGTCAGGTACTTGGCTGCCCTCCCCACAGAGCTGCTGCTAATGAGCTACAGCTCTTTGCAAGGACCCATACAGCTGGTTCATCAGTAGTGGCTAACAATCTTTGTTTCAGGCTCGCTAAGACTGTCGATGGTGCAGACCCTTTGGACCTCCTACAGGATGCAGAGATTGGCATCAGGCCCTTTGGGATGAGGCTGGCTTCGTGGACTCGAAAGCTGGAGGCACAGTCGCTGCAGATGCTGCCAGCTCCAGACCACAAGGACAGATCGTGAAGACAACCAGTGCACCAGCTTTTCCAAGGACTGTCTCTGTCTTGATCTAGAGGAATAAGAGTGTTATTATCTGAAATTAAGGATGACACAATGGCCTGTGGCAGAACAAAACAAAATAAATAAACCTGAACAGAAGAAAAGCTGTTCAAAAGGTGTGTAACTCTGCAGTGCATGTGGCTACCTCCTTTCTCAGAAGATAAATGAAAATGGTATAGAAGAAAGGCTAGGTGGTTTAATTTTTTTTCTTTTTTTTAAGTTTACATTTGGGGAGGTGGGGGAGGGCGGTAGTGAGAGGGGAAGTACAGATATGCTCCAAGGAACTGCATTTGAAATTTTTTCAAAGAGAATTCCCAAAACTACAAGGCCTTAAGCAGATGTATTTTCCTGTTGGTTTGAATTATAGGCAGCTAGAGATTAGAATTTGCATGTCCTGAAGCTGCTTTCCTCTCAGGATAATGGAAAGGAAAAAAAAAAAAGGCCCTGGGTTTGTTTCCTAAAATTTTGACACCTGGGCCTGGGTTGCTAACCGGGACAACCTGTGAAGCTGATGCACACGAGGGATGGTTTCTAAGAGGGCAGAGGAGCACAGGGACTTTCTGAATACAAGAAGTCTATTCCCGACTCAGTCCTTGCAGCAAGATCCTGTGGGGCCAGCAGAGGAATGCAGAGCTATGGCAGACTGAAGGAGTGCAGGGAGGGAGAAAAAAATGATGAAACAACTTGAGGCCCCTGAGGTTTTACCACAAGCAGGTAGTCTGTGGCAGCATTACTGGGACAGAACTGGAGGCTGTAAGATCAATTGCACAAGTGCAGATCTTACCTTTAAATAGGCTTTCGACTCCCCTCTCCTAACTAGCAGACTCAGACAGGGGGACAGAGGCTGGTGGCTGTCACTCCACGTGCTCATCTGTGACAGCATGGATGCATGCTCTTCTAAAGTATGGTCTGCAGGTGAGCTGTACTGCATGCAGTGTCCTGGAAAATCTACTACGATACTTTCATATGTGATCATCATAGCAGATTTTGTCAAACATTTCCAATGCAACTCCATGAATCCCAGATTACCACTGATACCTTTGATTCATGCAGACACCAGCTGAAACAAATAAACAGGATTTGGATTCTATTACAAAAATTACAACTTCTCCTTTCAGTGGGGTATGCTGAAATAAGTAGGTTTTTATCTTAATAGTCAGGAGTTCTTCCATGTAATATTTATGAAAGGATGTGTTTCAGGCTATTCTGTACTCACAGATGAGAGGTGCTTGAAAAAAATTAAAAAGTAATTAAGTACATTGTCACCAGGCATTTGGGAATATAGTATGTGTTACAGCAGGCAGAAAACGTGACTTAACCCTACAATAATGGGTCTTTTTTCCCTGCATGAATAATACCTTTGCGATAAGAAGAAAATTTTAGATAGAGGATAAATTTAAGGATAAATGAAAGATGTTGGCAATTTATGTATGTTCTATGAAAGGAAATAAAATTTTCAGTGCTAATGTCTTCTCAAATGCATAATTTTAATGATGATGAAAGCTTTTATTAGCAGCATTTTTTAAAATATATGTCCAGGTGTTTTAAAATGCTTCTTGTCCCCTGGCAATGTTAATTAGATTCTTCCAGATGAAGATGTGTAACTTCTACCTGGCCCAGATTTGTCTCTCTGCAGTGCTGTGAAGAACCAACGAAGTCCAGAAGTAAATGTTTGCCAGTAGGCAGCTCAGCCCCACATAGCCTGTTCTCGCTCCCCTCCAGTGGGATGGGGAGGGATATTGCAAAAGTAAAACTGAGAAAACTTGTGGGAAAGCAAAAGCTGCACACGCAAGCAAAACAAAATAAGGAATTCATTGACTACTTCCCATTGGCAGGCAGGTGTTCAGCCATTTCCAGAACAGCAGAGCTCCATCACCTGTAACGGTTACTTGGGAAGGCAGACATCATAACTCCTTCTTTCCCCCACCTTTTATTGCTAAGCACAACATCATATGGTATGGAACACCCCTTTGGTCAGTTGGGGTCAGCTGTCCCAGCTGTGTCCCTTCCCAACTTCTTGTGATCCCCCAGCCTGCTCGCTGACAGGGCAGCACGAGAAGCAGAAAAGGCCTTGATGCTGTGTAAGCACTGCTCAGCAACAGTTAAAACATCTCTGTGTTATCAACACTGTTTTGGTCACAAATCCAAAACATAGCTCCATACAAGCTACTATGAAGAAAATTAACTCTATCCCAGCCAAAACCAGTACAACATGATCAAGAGAGATTAATATCACAGCTTCAGACTGCCACAGACAAAACTGACTAGTGTCACAAGTCAGGAATAACTGCAGCTGTGCCTCTTTGTAGTCTCTTTCAAATGTGTGTCCTTCAACACGCATGTCTTTCATGTTTGCTTATGTGCGGTCCTGTGGCTCTCTGGGTCTCTCTGGCTGCAGACTGTCTGGTTCTGGCAGCTTCATGAAAAGCCTGAGAATATCAAAACCCAGCATGGATGTGGGCACTTTAGCCCATGACCAGCTGGTGGGTTCATGCTGCCCAGCTGGTCTGCAGAGGCTCAGGATCTCCTTATGGCTTCTCCCCATGTGCTGCATGCAGCAACTTCTTAAAAAGTAGCACCACACAATGCTCGTTGCAGAAGCGGAGCAGGGAGTGGGATGTACATTTTCTGTCCTGGGTTTTGACTGGAATCAAACCAAGTTTCAGAGCAGCAAAGCAACACTAAACAGATTGAGATGTTGAGGGAACAATACTGAAGCCATTTCTGCTACAAACTTTTCATCTAGACATAGCCTGAAAATACGTTAGACTATGCTAGGATCAGATTCTCCACTTCTGTCAGAACAAGAGTGCTATTTACTGGGCAGTTCATTTTGAGACCAGGCTAATTATTGAACAAACTTCGAGGAGAAAGACAAATGATATTTATTCCAGCAAAACACAGGCTACATAATTGGCTGCAGAATTGGAAATAAAGAAAAGAGTGAAAAGAAGGGGAAACAAACAAACAAAAACAAAAACAAAAAAAGGAAAAAAAAAGATAAAAAAGAAATAAAATTAAAAAGAAGAAAACAGAGAGGAAGAAAAAATATAATGAAGCGCCTGTCAGTTCTGACTAGAGATGATAGCTCTCTTCTCCAGCTTCCCTTCAGGATCCTTTTCCAAGGCGTTATTCAGATATTTGGTTGAAGAGAACTTCCGGCAATAATTTCTCTGTCACACTGTTGAAGACTGACTGTTTCTTCTGACTAAAATTTTTATTTATACTACTGCTCAATAAATAACTGGGGGTACAGATGGGTATCTGGGTATCTGCCGATACCCCAGTGCTCTCTGTTCCTGATACTCAGTTTGGAGAGAGCAATGCATCCCAGTATCAAGTGATTTCATTCCTCTCCTCCTATCTCAATTAGAAAAGTTATTCTGTTGGTTATATGTGTCAGCAGCAATGCAAAGAAAACACTGTCAAGTTTGTTTTCATGCTCAGGCAGCCTGGTTCTGACTGATGCATAGTCTCTAATGCAAATGCACAGAGGGTATTTCTTTCATTAGACTCCATACATCCATCATGCTGGCCAAACTAGCCTATTCTTTGCAGCTCAGACAATTCCTTTAGCTTGTTACAGAATTTCAGTAATCACATATTTTGCAACACAAGTAATATCTAAACACCTCATTAATACCACAGTAATCAACTTGTGCACTGAATTCACAGCCAACAAATGTGATTTATAACTAAATGGACTGGAGAGTGGGAGGACTTAGATTTTACGCTATGTTTGTTTTAGGGGGTACTTAAACAACCTTTATATACTCACCCCTTTAAAGGAAATGAAGCAGGCAGCGGTACATTTCAAGTACTCCAAATACGCAACAAATACATGATGAAAGGAATCTCCATTATGTGGAATCACAATTGTTGTTCTTGAGTGCACTGGTTTAGGCATTACAAGAGAATTGGAACTACCATTGTCCACGTGTGCCCTTTTCCCTCGAGCGTCACTTCCATGTTCTGTTTTTTTATGAAAAATAAATTCATGAATGTAATCTGGTTGAAAGATACAGTGGACTTCAAGTGGGTTCCCAGTCTGTCTGACTACTGGGAATCTAGGATCTGGTGATCCTTTGCAGATCAGTTTATACAGCATCAGACAACCAGCTTGTTTGATTTGTCTTTGGATTAGGGTCAGGAGCTGTCCCTTGGCAAAGTTGTAAGCCTGTAATGATGAATAAATGAGGGCTCTGAAGTCATCTACTCTAACCCAAAGTAACATGTGATTAATTCTGCACAATAATTTATTTATAGTTATACATTTTTATCCGTTAAGTTAGGGAGTTAGCTCTCTCCAGAAGACTGTAAATTAGGGATTTGAGAATGAGGTCAGTATAGGGTATTAATTCACTGCAGCACTTCAGAATGAATCTATTTATACTTTGAGAGACTCAGTTGTAACCCTCTAAAGTCAGCAGGCCAAGATAATCCACAATATGATCTTACATTTTAAATGTCACCTCTGGAAATCAGTGGTGATGAGATTTGATCCTAAACAAGTGGAAGTGCTGTAGATGGAGCGTATGAAACTTGTGGAACTTGAGTTTTCTGAACCTCTTAAGCTGTATTAAGGCTTCCTAAAAACTTTTTGCATTTCAGCTTCTGTATTCCTATAATTTAAATACACATTTCACAATGGTGTTTTTCTTTAAAGAAAACATTTAGTGTAGCAATAATTTTTGGCGTTTGGTCTCCTGGAATGGAAAAACATTTGACCAGAACTGGGTGAACACATGTTCAACTGCCTATGCAAAGTAGGGTCAACACTGAATTCAGACTATGTGGCTCAGAACTTTTTCCAGATGGGTCTTAAAAAACTTCAAGAAGGGAGATGCCACAGGCTGCTCCACTGTAGGTTGCATTCTGGGCAACCTGCTCTGCTGCTTGACTTTTCTTGTGGAGAAATTTTTTTCCTTACATCCAGTTGGAGTCTCCCCTGTTTCAGTTTATGAATACTGTTTCTTGTTCTCTCACCATGCACCTCAGTAAAGAGCCTGGCTCCACCTTCTCACTAACATCCCATGAGGTGCTGGGCCGCTGCTAGTAGGTCCCCCTGAAGCCATCACTTCTCCAGACTGAACAAGACCTGGTCCCTCAGAGTCTCCTCACAGGGCAGGTGCTCTAGCCTTGACCACCTTGGTGACCCTCCACAGAACTTGTCCTGTTTGTCAACAGCTGTTGTCAGCGCTGTTTCAAATATGAATTAAAAAATTTGTACACTTGTGGGAGATCTAGGTTTCAGGAATTTTCATGCTGAGAAAAGGATTAAAAGTGAGAAGAAGCTTTGCCCCATTAGTGCAGGATACGGTTGACTCACTTGGGCTGCCAAGCCCAACTTCATGTCATGTTTCTACTTCAGATATACCAGGCCCTATACTGCCTGAGTATTACTTCAGTAGGTTACTAACTTGAGCCATAAGAAACAATATCCTGACTGCTATATGGATGGAGATGATCTAACTACAATTATTGATTTACATACACAATGAATGACAAAGTAGCTTTATATTGGATCAGAACTTAGGTCCATCTCACCCAATATCCTCTCTTCAACAATGTCTCCAAGCAGATGCTTAGGAAAGAGTTCAAGAACGGGGACGGAACATGAGAAATCCTTAAATCCTGTACATACCTTCTCTGTTTCCAGCAGTTCATGGGTGAGGGTCTTACTGTGATAGAGTTAAGCTCCAGATCCTTGTGTTTAATAACCATCAGTAGATTCTCCTGAACACATTTGTTTATTTTTCAAATGACCTCCACAATACTCTCTGGCAGCAAGTTCCAGCATTTAGTCGTGCCATGGGAAAAACAACTCATTTAGTCATGCCATGTGAAAAACAACTTCCTCTTGTTGCTCTAAGTCTACCTTTTCTTCATTTGACTGGATTTCCCTAGTGTTGTGAGAAACAGTGAGCAGATGCTCCCCATTCACCATCTCCATGTCATTAATGATCTGATAGTCTTTTAATCTTTTCCTTATTCCTCCTTATTCTCTCTTTTTTAAACCGAATTATCAAATAACTTGAGCTCCTCTCAGATGGAAGCCATCCTATAGGCTGGATCACCCTTTTTACCATCTTCTATGCAGTTCTTTGTTTCAGTTATAGGTCTCCTAGATCTTTTTTGAGATACTTTGTCTGAAGCTATATCCAGCTATCACTGAAAACCTATAATTTAATTTCAATGACAGTCCTTGTGGCAAGCTATCGAACTACAGTTTAGCAGGTATCCATCAAAAGGGGGGCACATGCAAATTGTCTTCTGAGCCTATCCCAAAATCAACTATCATGAAAAGATTGCCATCCAAACAGTGAGACAGAAGCACAGTTCCAGACATGCCTCAAGGGCAGTACCCAAAGTATGTGGCACATTAATATTTTACTTGTAAGGTCATAGTATGGCATCAGAAGAAGCTCTTAGGTCATCCTCTAGCACTATGCACCATCTTGCAAATCCTTCATTTGGACAGGAAGGAAGCAAACTGGGAACATACCATGCTCCTGAGACTGCTTTTCCAGTCAGGTGTAGACTTAGCAACTATGTGGAAGATCTTTGTTGGGTATGAGTTTGTCATGATTATCCATTATTAACCTGGAAGCAGGTTGCTATGTACCAATATTTCAGCAGAAAGTGCATTGAGCTCTTTATTATTATCCATGGTAAACAGCACACAGTTAGCAGCCCTCATTGTATTTCACAAATTTGGCAAATAATACACTTCCATTCAGCTCATAAAGCAAAGTGCTATTTAACTTTGAAAAAACCCAAACCAATATGGCTTATCCATTGCCACAATGCAGTGAAACTAAAAATATTTTCATCCAAGTGAATAACAAATCACTTTTTAAGATAAAAATATGAACATTTTGCAAATTAAGTGTGTATGATCTTGTAAAAAAATAAAGTGTACTTTAAAATAGTTCCAGTAGAAAAATGTGTCAATCTATTGCTGGTGGAATATAAATTACCCCATGCAAGAGAGAGGATGATAATTCATATAAAGTGATGAATCATATTGAGCTAAAAAAACTGCAATCCAAGTTTGGGTTCCTGCATGTGCCATTTATGATGTCAGTGTTGCCAGCTTGAGAAGAGAGATTTAGTGTGATACAAATCCAGTGAACATATATGTTGTGTGCTAGGGTCTCTTCCAGGATGTGATTTATTTCTGTTCTCAGATAGGTAAATCTTAGACTCTTACTTGTGATGATCCACAGTGTGAGGGGGTCTGCAGAAGACTAGGACCAGGGCAGTCCTACATTTGATGATGATGGAGAATTAGCCCCCTAATAATGTCTTTCCTGACTGCCTCCATCCAGCTTCTCTGGGGGCAGCACAGTCCCTTGACCCACCAGTGGCACAGGTTACAGCATGTGCATTCTTCTAGCTCAGACGTTCAACCATGAGTTGATAGGACTGAAGCTTTAAATTCTTCCTAACATTTTGCTCCTTTTCTGTAAAAGGGATGAGCTAGGCAGTTCTGAGAAAGGTGACCTTATTTTTTTTTTCTCTTAGGGGCTTGCAGTTAAAGTGACATGCAGGTTAAGACATCTGTGCTGAGAGGACTGACATGGATGATTTATTCATATTTGGGAACGGGATGAATTTCATAATAACATAAAATCCCCAGAGGTAAAAATTAAAAAGCTAACAGCAAAGCATGGTAATTTAATGTTAATGTTAAACTAAACCAGGCCCAGGGATTTTGAAGTTATTAATTTTTATTTGCTATAATGGCAGCAGCAGAAGCAGGAAGATGAAGTCGATAGTTTGTTTTCCTGCCAGAGCATGGATGAGAATGGCAGTAGATCCCAAAGACACCTGCAGATGTTTCAAACCTGTGTATGGTGGTAATAGACTCTCTGAAACCACCCATCTTTCAAACATATAAATAATCAGCAGAGTTTAACATTGCCATTGAGATTCCATTAAACACTCCTGAAATAATTATTTCTGCGCAGGTAAGAGCACCTCAAGTTGAATGGCTAACCAATAACTGGGAAAAGAATGGATCATATTCTCATGAAAAACGTTTGAATGCTTGAAGGCCAAGGAGGTAGAGAAGCACATCGAGAGGATATGACTGGAAGGGACATGAAAAGAAATATGGATCAAAGGCAGTAGCCCAAATATTTACAGTACAGTTTCCTCAGCTGTGGTCTGGACAGCTAGTTCTACAAGGTCATAAAATAAAGGAAGACTTGCTTTGGGGCAGAGAAGTAAACTGTTCAGTTAATAAGGAAATATGATGTTGGGTGAGAAGTGGCTTCTTGAGCAGAGACACTAATAACAGCTCTCCAGAGAGATCATCTTGGGAAGTTTTACTCTTTGAACCTGCATCCTTTGCAAATGGTGACATGAATCCTTTCAGACAGGGTAGCTGGAGGCTGCTGGACAAAGCCAAGGTTTCAGGACTGTTGACATGGCAGGTCTGTATGCATTGGTTCTGCCGGGCGAGGCGGACACAAGGCTTCCCCCTTCCCTGGTCAGAGGTCACTGTCATCTGGCTGGTACTCACAAGTGGGAGGCAGACTTGGCCTGAAAGTCACTGTCAGAGCTATTGGCACAAAGTAGTAAGATGGTTTGCTTTTTTGCTGAGCCACATGAGGAGGACCTGCCTGAAGGGGCATCCGATCAAATGGAGGTCTTTGCCTTTTGTACCTAACCATGAAGCCTGAGTAATATGTCTTAATCTCAAGAGATGACTCATGATTATGACGATTTCACATCCTTATCTGATATCAGTAAGACTTTTTGTTTCTGAGACTAACAGATAAAGTACCAGAGATTTCAAACTGTCTCCATTAAATCATCTTTTTGTTGTTGTTACTGCAAAAGAACAAGCTAGAATTACACAAATATGTTAATAAAAACTTCTAACTCAATTCTGCATCAGTTAGAGGGCCAGCTGTGAAGTATTTCCCAACAAAAAACCTCCAACAAATTGTACTTTTGGGGCCAAATAAAGAACAAGAAAAGAAATTAAAAGAGGTGAGATTAGCTCATAGGATAATCCCCTTGAGGAAAAAAATGATTAAATTTACTACAAATGACAAAATAGATTCCACTGGAGAATTTATTTAAATATAACTCTTTTTCCACTGGGCATCAAAGAATTATTGCCAAGGAGAGAGAAGAGAAAACCCAAAGAATTAAAATTCAAAGTCAACAATATTTATCTCTGCTATTATACACCAAGCTGTCAAATGAAATAAATTATTTTTTTAAAAAAGGCTTTTATGGTGTTTCACAGGAAACTGATATTTGTATGGTGAATTCTGCCTTAATGCTGGGGCAGTTAATAGCAAATAGCATAGTTACAGAGAGCAAAATCAGTGATATGCTTAATTCAGGAAAGACAAATTCTTGTTGATGACGGCTTCTCAGATGCATTTACATTTTAGAAAACATCTGTCCCTACTGATATTACAAGTTGTTAGCTACCGATTAACTATAACCTTCCACTAGTGAAAAGCACATTCAGGATTCTGCTTAGGAGAATAATATCTCTGTTACGGCTTTCCTTTCATGATTTTCCTGTCTGTTTCACTAATAAATAGATTGTCATTGATAATGAACTCCTGCTTTATCAAATTACACAACAGCCTACACTGTTACATGCTTGCTCTGTGTGTAGCTGATCTTTTTATCTTTTTTGACTCACAGGACTCATTTCCTCCCGATTTTTTCCTCTGATATGGAAATGTGACAGTTTCACTTAAAATTTAATTTGAAGGGAGACAAAATCTGAAATTATGTCCCTAGATTTGTTATGCAATTAAGGCTAGAGGCAACTTAGATTTTACTTCTAGATAGTGCAACATTATCTTGTTTATTAAAAGTGGTACCTAGGCAAGCCGTTTGGGATAGCAGAGGTAGGATTCAGTTGTCCTAGCATGAAGTATCTTGTGCTGAGTTGTCCTCAGGTATCCCACGTGGTTTTCAGTTGCCAGCATAGGACTGTGAAGGTCTCCCAAAGGTCCTCCATTGATCTGACTCTTTGCAATATCCCACTTGAATTCCAGTGCTTGTACGTAAGCAACAGGAAGCCCTCCCTAACACACCTAAACATTGGTAACTATGTCTAGGTGCCTACACATGAGCAAGCTCCCATCACAGCCTGTACATCTGAGCGAGCCTCGGGAGCTGACTGGCTGCGGGGTGTCCAGTTTAGAATGATCTGATAAACGAGGTCTATGTTATGTGAAGGACTTTTGTAAGATCATGTGAAACTAGCAACATCAGTTAGCAACACATCACTTTATTGTAAACACGTGTAAATATTTTTTCAGCCTTTTGTCTTTCACAGAGCTTCCTTCCCCTGCTCTGTATGTGCCTGGCTTTATCTGCTCTGCTTAACTTTTCTGAGATTGATTTGTGTGGTTCTAATGGTCATACATAAAGCAAATATCCTTTCAGGAATTATAGAATGGTTTCCTGCTTAAAAATAAGAAGAAACTTTTCTTGGTTTTGAAAAGCCAATTTTTGCTTTAGAAGACCAAGTTTTCAGCTGGTTCACAGCAAAGACTCTAGGGACATTGTAACACTTATTCATAAGTATTTAATACCTAGTTTGTCTATTTGAAAGTAAATTATCCTTGGAGTCTACTCTGAAAATCCTCTGAGATTTTCAATCCCATAATGAGCAGGTAGAGAAATAGTGTAATTTAGTTTAAAACCTTCATTCCTCACATAATTTTTTTTTTTTTTAAGTTTTCAGTAAGAAAAATATAATTTGTGGCTCTTTATATAACCATTCTATATGCAAACTGATTTTGTATTGCACCTTGCTACTAAATCCTCTCTCCTTTACTGTCACTGTGGGTCTCATAACTTCTTCCCAAACCAATCCATCTGTTCTGCTTGCCCAGTTGCTACTGAGATGCAAAGCCAGTCACATAAAAGTCTTTGGAGTCTCATTTGGCTTCAGCATTATTTTCCTATCAACCAAGGTTCTTATATAGGGTGGCGTGCCCCATGATGCCACAAGGGTAGCCAAGATCTACCTCTGTAGGCCAACGCTGTCCTGTGACAGCGTCTTCACTCTCGGTTTGTTTAGCAAGAGTGAAATGCTTATTAACATACCTGTTTATTACTTTGTTTCTGAAATGAAGCTCAGGGTTACAAACTAATGTCTAGGCCACTGACTAGGTGCTGGCCTGAGGTTCAGCTAACTGAACAAGGTGTTCAGTGAAAAACTACCAGATGTGAGAAATTGCTGGATGTGCTGGATACCTGTGGGAGAAGCTGAGAGAAAATAGTGCCATGAGCACTGGCTGGATTTCACAGGTTGCTAAGGAGGAGTTATATGAGATGGCCAGACTTGACGGATAACTGGAGGGGGAGCAGAATCTTCCAAGGCCAAGCAGTACCTGGATAACTGAAACAGTGATACGTTGCAGGGCCAAGATTATCCAGGTAACAGTAATACCAGAAATACTTAATGTGGATATGGAGGTAGCAAAAATGAGACCAGTGGGGAAAACATAATTGGGACAGGTTGTTTATTTGGAAAGAGGCTGGGGAAGAGAAAAGGAGGTACAAGCATGAAAAGGAGGGTCAAGAACTAGGAAAAAGGGTAATAAGGTACATACACCAGGTGTGCCTGGTGCTGTCTAGAGATTGATCACTGCAGCTGCACGAGGACAATAAATCAAGCTCAGACCACGATACAGGAGTGAAACCTGCTCCCACAGTGAGGAGAGCATGGGGGAGCAGGGTGCTTTCCCTGGATAACTGGAGAAAACCCAGGACATGCAGATGGAGCATCTTGGTGTCACCATGTCAGCACCCATTCAAGCTCCGACAGCATTGGCAATTATCCACCACTTCATAACATTTTTGTTTGAAAAGGTGTGATAATAAAGAGGATCTACTGATGGTATGAACACCTTCCAGTTACTGCTAAACACATGCAGGTGGGACTCTGACTCACAAAGCTATGACATGAATAAGGAGTAGCAACAGGAGAATTTTGCTAATGTGTAGCTGCAAGTTCTAATTTTGGCAGTAGTGGGCCTCAGGGACTTCTGTGCCAAGACTGTTCGTTTGCTTTTCAACAAGGTTATGGTGAGGGGGGTTGTGGCTTTGAACAGATCTAACAGGAGATCGCTCTGTCTCTTTCTTTGCAAAGACCATGTGGTTGTGCTCCCAGGCTCCATCCTCCACAGTATTAGAAATCTGAACATTAAATTGTCTTTTTTTGGGTGAGGGGGTTGAGGATGGTAATAAGGGAGAGAGAAAGTTGAACACTGAAGGTTAGCACAGGAGTCTGTAGGTAAGCTTAAACTCTTCTGGCAGGTAAAGAGGTGTTTTAGAAAGAACAAATACAGATTCTTGGTCCATTCAGTGCCCTCAGCCAGTAACAGTGACCAGCAAATGTGGTAGCTAAGAACTGTAAGCTATTCCTACAGGAATGCTGGAGTTTGGATAGGAAAAAGAAGAAATAGTGACCAAATTCTTCTGCTCTGTTTTAAAGTGTGGAGGGGGAGGAAGAAAATTTAATATTATTTTACAGCGATGCAGTATTTTCTACTCCAATATTGATTAAAAAAAGTGTTGAACTATATTTGGGTACCTTTGTATATGAAAATATGGATAGCTAGTATTCTTAAATAACTGACTGAAGATCTCTTTGGGCCATTAATATTAATTAATTAATATAATGGAACAGTAGACAATTTTAGAGGCCTGAAAGAAATCAGGACCAATATTTATTAAAAAAAAAAAAAAAGAGTAGTTGTCATAAGTGAAAAAAATAGCTTACACTGTGAACACTAATATGTGGCAGATAATCAAATATGTGTGTTTGTGTCCAAAATGGAATTTTTCAACTCTCAAGCTGAAACCTGTTACTTGGCCACCGCAACTGGTACAGGATAGTCATAAATTTTGATGATACCTGGACTAAATAAAAGTGGCATGTCCCGAATCCTCCAGTTAATAAGGAGACACAAAACAGAACCACCCAGTTAGGGGGCTAGTCACACATTGTGCTTAGACTATTAGACACACAGACTATTTAGACAGGAGAAAAACTATGGGCTTAGGATGCTGCAGAGAAGTGGTGCTGAAAAGAAGGGTTCCCAGAAAAACCGTTCTTGGAGAAAAGGTGGTGAAGATCCTGGAAGTGGGGAAAGATCCCAAGATGGGATAGCTGCGTGGAGACAAATGCTGGGGGACACCCAGGGACCTTGCCCAATAACCCCTGGTAAGTGGCAAGTGTGAGCAGCAGCACGGTGGGAACCAGCTTGATTTTCTGCCTGACCTTCAGGGACTGGCAGCAATCTCCCTGATGGGAAAGGACGTCAATACCTACCAAAATGCTGTGGCATCAAGTGAGTGCAGTGCATGTGTAAGATAATCAAGTAGGTCAAAAGCTCTAATCTCAGAGGTTCTTAAATGAACTCCAGTATCCAGATCCACTGTGGGTTGTCATTTATTCTATCCTGCCTGTGACAAGAACCCAAGCTGTTATATGTCTGTTCCCACGATAACTTCCCCCGGAAAAAATATAAAATGACTGATAGAGGATTCAAATTCTTAAACTATGATAGGACCATAATATAATTAATTTCTATAAAAACAGTTTATGGAAAATAGATTTTGTCAAACTAATTTGATATCTATTGATAAAAGTATTAGTGTCGATGTAATATAATCCTTTATCGGTTTTGACTTAGTGCTGCCCGATATTTCGATTAAAAAAAATAGTGACACACAATCAACATGACATACTTGTAATGTATTAACAGTTGGCTGACAGATAGGTCTCCAAATGTCATTGTCAATGAAGATTCATCATCACATGGGTGGGTTTCTAGTGGAGCTCTGTGGAAATCAGCTCTTGCCCTGTGCTGTTTAACATTTTTTCATCTGTATCCTGGAAGAAAAACGTTTAAAATCTTAGTTTCAGTAGGTGGATGACAAAACACTTGGAGGAGTGATAAATAATAAAAAAGACAGGTGTTCTGCAGCCATTGAAAGAGGAGTACAAGAAAACATAATGAAAGGATAATAATATACTAATAGAATTTTTAGGGTGCTGCAATGGACACATATATATCTTGTATTCCTTTTGTAGTTAGTGGAGAGAAACAGACATTTCTAGATTGTGACTCATCCTAGAATAAAAATAAAATAAGTCAACAGTATGGATGTTATAAATACCTGTTTTTCTCCCTTAATCATAAAGGGAGCCAAAGTCAATTAACTTGGATGTTGGTATTTCTACTGTAAAGATTTGCAGTTACGTGTAATAAACCAATCTGGTTGCTGCCATGTCAAAAATATGTGTGTGTGTGTTTGTTCAATGACTGCATGGTTAGAAATATTCAGGAAGGTGGAACTCTCTGAGTAAAAGTAGATATATGCTTCTTGGCAAACTCTTGGGATTATAGATGTTAACTGAAGGTTTTTGTGTGACTCCTGTCAGAGTTACCACAGTTGTTTTATATGTAAGTTCCAAATCCAGGAAAGATGAATCAAAAACTTCTGGGATAACAAAACTATATTCTTTGTGGTAAAGAGAAGCGCTCCTGAGAAACTGTGTGCAAATGTTTTTTCTCAGACCATAGGACAAGGTGGACTCACCTAGAAATCTTTGTAAGACAGACCTATTTTGACCTATTTTATTTTTTCTTGCATTATGTTCTTTCTCTTTGTTAAAAACAAGTTTTATTTTCCGTCATTCCACAAACACAAGTGGGACAACCAAGCAACTGTTAACCTTTCAGAAGCATTTCTTCCTCTGTATTTCCAATATGTCCCTTGTTCTGAAGAACATTATTCTGTGTTCAGGCCTGGGCTACTCAGTGACCCACTGTATGATTCCCACTGCATTCAGTAGTGGTGGTGGTGGTGTTATAAGGAATGTGAAACAGAATCCAAGACTAAAGAGACAGAGTTTAAACAAAGCATTAAAACGCCTGCCCTTCAACTTTTTTTCATTGATCTCAGGTCCTTGTCACATACCATGTCTATATTTGGGCCATGGCATATTGAGAAACATAGTGTTTGGATTCTGATGAGAGCTACAGAAGTAGTGCTTGGGGCTGTGAACAGACACACCTTTTCTCTCAAGGGCTTTGAGATGAAGCTCATTAAGTCTTATACAACACAGACTATAGATAGTAGAGGAATATATTTGCAATCCCATCCAGCTCAGCTACATATCAGATTATTGTCCTCTATACGTGTGTTCTTTTCTGCAAAACGGAAATCTTCTTCTGAGGGAGAGGTATCTTGGTTCCTGTGAAAAGTATTTCCAGTAGAATCTCCTCACCCTGGGTCTATCTTCTGTTTGCTCCTGTGATTAAAAGTAATGGAATGTCCTATTCATAGTGCAAATGCTCTTCTGCTATCCTAATTATTCTCTTAGCCATTAATGCAAAGAAGAAAAGCAATTCTAGAGGTCAGGTAGCACTGGAAGAACATGCAGTTTCTGCTCTGTGTTTGTACTTTCTGTTTTCATTAAATATTTCAGGTGCAGCTCTGCAAAGCAATAAACACATAGGAGGAAAACAACCTGAAGTATATGAGAATCTGAAAATAACACTGGCAAAATAATAATGAAAGGAGGTATAAGAGAAGAATATGCCATTAAAACAAATGTAATGGTACTTCTGTTACATTTTTATCCAACCTTTTTTATATTTTATTTGAAAAGGGAATTTTATGTACCTGGAATTTAAAGACACATATCTTTGTGAAGATACATGGCAAGGAACATTGCAGCAATTGTAAACAGGTCATTATAGTTGTTTTGCCCATCAAAGTTAGCACAGTTCCAAAACAAGGATAAATGGAGGTTTGCTTCCCTGTAAAGCAATCCACAGGAAAACAATGTCCCTGTGCTGGCTGCCAGGTGCCCACCAAGCCACGTTATCACTCCTCCTCCTCAACAGGATAGGGGGAGAAAAATACAATTAAAAGCTCGTGGGTTGAGGTGCAGACAGGGAGATTATTCACCAGTTACCATCACGGGCAAACAGACTCGACTTGGGGAAAATTAATTTAATTTATTGACAATTAATCAGAGTAGGATAATAAAAAACAAGAACAAATCTAAAAAAAACCACCTTCCCTCCACCCCTCCCTTCTTTCCAGGCTCAATTTCACTCCCAACTTCTCTATCTCCTTCCACCAAGAGGCACAGGGGAACAGGGAATGGGAGTTGCGGTCAGTTCATAAAGTTTTGTCTCTGCCGCTCCTTCCTCCCTGGGGGGGAGGACTCCTCACACTCTTCCCTTGCTCCAGTGTGGGTCCCTCCCACAGGAGACAGTCCTCCATGAACTTCTTCAATGTGAGTTCTTCCTACGGCTTGCAGTTATTCAAGAACTGCTCCAGCATAGGTCCTTTCCATGGGATACAGTCCTTCAGGAGTGGACTGCTCCAGCGTGGGTCCCCTGTGGGGCCACAGGTCCTGCTCTGGTGTGGGCTTTCCATGGGCTGCATCTTCCTTCAGGTCACACCCACCTGCTCCAGTGTGGGGTCCTCCATGGGCTGCAGTGTGGAGTTCCAGAAGCAACTGTCGTCCCGTCTGGGAGGGAGAGGGCAGCGATTGCTGTGTTGCAGGTATGGGCCACAGCTCTGCTTGAGTCCAGACTCACTTTTCTTCAACAGATGCAGGGCTGCTCTCCAGGGGCTTTAAAACAGTTCACAGTACACAACAAGACAGAGAAGTTTGCGTTCATGTCACCTAGTAGTTACTTACATGCCCCTGTGCACCATGTCTGTCTTAAAGGCAAAGTTGTACTCCTGATGTTGGGTAGAAGAACTGGGTGGACACTAAAATGACCAGAAAATCAAATGGGATCTGGAGGCAGCTTGAGAGTGGACTGTCCTCATGTGCCTGCGTGGTGGTGTGGGGCTGTGCAGCATGGACCCGCCTCACTAGAGCAAGTGATGTGTGCAGGCAGGGCACGGGGCACGGATCACACCCTACCTGAAATTGCTCCCAGAGAATAGCCCTAGTTTCCCAGTAGAAGGAAAATTTTGAAAGACAAAGACTCCTGAAAAAACCCAGAGGTTTTCACAGCATAGAATTGGGAGATATTTTGATAGATGATTTTTATTTTTGTGTCTTCACACTGAAGGTCAAGCAATTTCACAGCCTGATATAAAGTCCTGTGCTGCTCCTTTTCTCTGACCAGCTCCTTCTTATTTGTTTATTTTTAACCTTTTCTGTCTTTATAAAGAAACATCACTAATGCATTTATAAACTCTAGATGTGAGGTCTCTGCAGGAATCAATGTACCTAATTCAATTTTCCTAGGCAATCTTTGGATTGTTCTTAACGGGAAGTTCTGCAGGTGAAGAAATGACAATGCTGGAGGTATTTTAAAAAGGGAACTCTTTGGCCTTGGACTTCGATTAGATGCTCTGCTGAGGCAGATGCCTTTTCCCAAATACCCAGAAAACAAAGTTATTGCCTTTAGCTAACAGTAATTGTACAAAAATATATCTACAAGTGAACGAATATTTACAGTGATGTCAATTTAACAGGAACACTCTTTTTTCTCTGAGGCAATTAAAATATCTTGTCTTACTCTAGGTCATCTCTTTGTCCCAGTATATGAATAATTAGTCCAGACAGTTTCTTAAGAAAGCAAAAAAAAAAAAAAGTTTATTATTGAACAACTGCCAAAAATTTAGAAATGTAGCCAACTCTTAACACTTTCTAAAGGATTAAAAGGTCAAACCTGATTTAGTAGCACATTGCTTCATTTCACAAGGGTTTATATTGATTCATTTAGGGATAGGACAGAAATAGACCATAACAATTGCTGGTATCAAAAGTAAAGTGCATTCCTAACGGTGGAGGGCCAGATGGTATAAGGCGTAAAGGCCGGTTAACACGTCTGTATCTGAGCTTTCCCACACATCACAGCTAAACACTTGAGGTAGGTGATCTTCGCAGCAGAAGAAATTTCAAGAATGTTTTGAAGGAAGAATCAAGGTGTTTGATTAGGAATATGGAATATCCTTTACCTTCAAGTTACTTTGTAGATCTTCAGTTTCCCTTCAGTTCTGTAACTCTGTGGGACCTCCCTTACTAAAGTTACAAGTGAGCCTCTGAGGGAGGACGAAGAGCCCTGTGAGGCTTCTTACTCTGTTCTGCTGATTCTCTTGCAAATGCTCTGTTCAATGACCTATTCCTTTTGGAACTATTTTGTGACCAGCCCTGAGCACTTACGTCCTTGCAACCTTTGCTCTAGGAGAGAAGATACGTTCTTTTTATTCTGTCTGTAAAAACCTATACAAATCAAGTGTACAGTTTTCCTAAGTTTAGAATACTGACTTTTTTTCCCATTTAGTATTGTTTCTTTATCTAAAATCAAAGTCTTTTGATAACACTATTTAAGATTTATTTTATTTATTCTTTTTGTTACCATTGTTATTGTTATTGTGGGCTGGTAGAAAATTACTAATGAAACATTTTCACCATAGAACACTGAGCTTGAATTTTTTTTTGTGGGAAACAATCAGTCTTGGAATAATTCCAAGGGACTTCTATGGGAACATAGAAGTCAAACAAGTTTTTTATGTTTCCTGGTCTGAGATTAGTGTTTGGTTTTAGATCAATATCAATATTTGTATCCTCCTGAGTGAACATCATGATACTGTAGGAAGTAAGCAGAGGGCATTGCGGGAGAAGTAAACTGTCTGGCTGATGGACTAGGGGCATGGTTTAGCTAAAGCAGCACCCTCTATATGACACACTGGAAGCTCAGGTGAGGAAGGAGATTTCAAGAGCCCTGCCCAAAAATGGTATAGTAAATTTTGGTAATGAAAACATTTATTTTCCAAAAATATCATAATTAAATGCTTAGCTACAATTATGTACATTTTAGCATATTTTTTAATCTTATTTTTGCCTTTTTTCAGGCCAAGAAATGATGTCTTAATGTCAGATCTTCTCTTGAGAGAGAATTTTTCATTTTCAATAAAATATATTGTTATTTAATTATATCCTGGATGTGTAACAAAGGATTGTCTCTTCCCCGAGGATCTCACAGACTAAAAGTAGACAGGTTTGTGGAGAGAGGTCTGATAAGAAGAAATGATGACATGGTTTTCTATGCTAGGGAAAAAAATTACCTCTTCTTTGTGTACATGGATAGAATAAGTAAAAAGAAGCAAATGGATTTATGGCTCAGAATTTGTAAAGTTGTTACTTGTTTTGTGTTCAGGACAGTAATGTAAATTACATGATTCCTTCAATGCGGTTACAAGAATCAGTACTTTTTTTGTGAGAGGCTGATTAAACTGAATGGTTTCATTTGCCCTTAGCAATGGCTATAATGAACAATAATAGAGTGGGCTGAGTTTGCTGTAGTTGGCATTGGTTTTTTTGTTTTTTTGTTTTTTTTTTTAATTCACTTTGTGACAAATGGTTTTGCTTGAAAAGCTTGCCTTGTTTGGTTTGATTTGTGTCCAGACTGAGTACCTTGTGACGATACTTATCTGTGTGGTTCACATGCTAATTAAATGGACTTTACCAAAGCATACAAATGTCTCCCATTATTTTCTTTTCTCTTACCTTGTGTCAATGTATTTCTATAATAAATCAGAAAATCTTTATTCTGCAGGCAGATAGTATTTGAGAAGTGCAAAAATGCATCCGTTTTGACAGTTTTTACTTTTTTCAGAGACTAGCTTGCAAAGACAGAAAAGTATCAGGAAAGAAAAGCTTTCCTATGCCAATTTCTTTGCTTCGTACATCATGAAAAGAAAAGATAAACTGATGGGTTGCTTATTCATAAATTGAAAAAGTAGATTTATATGACAGCTTAAATGAGGTCTAGCAAAATCTACTTTTAAGCTCAGGTTTGTACTTTGTGAGAGCATTTTGACTAATCAAACAGAGGTGGCTGTATAATGTATAATTCATCGATGTGGTGCCTGTGAAGAAGCAGGCTGTAAATACCTGCAGAGGGACTCCACTGGCACCAAAATTAGCAGCTGGTATTGGCTGATTGATGGTGTCACAGTTGCTCCAATGTGTAATTATAACTTATAACCTGCTGATGAAGTTGTCTGCATGTAATGTTTCCCCTCGCCAGTGGCACGCACGCTTTTACACGCACAAAAGAGAGGGGGTGGCCATTCCATTCGTCGCGCCCAGCCCCAGCCTGTAACCCCTGGCTGCCTCTCAGCACCCTTCGTCATCCTGCATCCCTTTTTTTTTCTTTTGCTCGCCATGATCTTCTTTCCCACCTCCCGCTAACACCATCAAGGGATTGTCATTGTTGCTGTTCACACACATGATGAGTGTGGGGCTCACATGGAAGATCACTGCTCTGCTAGGCACAGTTCCTCCCCAAACATCCCATGAGTGAGTGGACAAGACAGTGCTGTACCTTCAGAGACACGTCCTGCATGGTACAGAGGTGACAGGGCATAATAGAGGCAGCCAGGACCCCTTGTTCCTCGAGGGACAGCTTTCTGGGGCTGTGGCTTTCTGGGTGATTGTGGCAGCTGTGGCACATACCAAAGCTAATCGAGAATTTTTTTAACCGCTGTTTATTTTAAAATGCAAAACCTTATCACTGAAACCCTAGCTGTTAGCAGAAAGATATTGGTAGTCTAGCAGAGTGAGGAGGAAATCTCTCACCAAAGCTGGGAGTAAAACCAGGAAAGTAAGAGGGGGAGGAGCATGCATCCTCCAACAAGGCAGCATTCATCAGAGATGCAGCAGATACGGATCAAGCAGCTGCAGAAATGCAGGAGAGAGTAGGAGCAAACACCATATTTTTAGACAATTCAATAATCTGCAGTGTTTTTCATAAAACAAAAAACAAACAATCCCCCTTCAAAAAAACCCGAACAAACCTCAACAGGAAGCCTTTTTTGTCTTTATGCTGAGCAATTGCTCCTGTCCTGTTCTGGGAGACCCCATATGGGACCATTGCACTAGTGACTGAACGGCTCTGTCCATTACCTCCTGCCCTTGTTGCAGTATGTTCCCATCATCCCAGTGATGTCCTCTGAGGATGCTGGTCAACACCTCTGTGCTGTCAGGCAGCTGTGGTAGACTTGGTCACTGTGAGAGCCCTTGTTTGCATCAGCACTAGTAAACTAGACAGGGCACTGGTCTACATGATCCAAAGGATGGACCACTCTATCTTTATTCAGAATTAAAGAAAGCTCAGCTGGAGTCATGTCCCTTAATACAAAGCTAAAAACTTGGAAAAGTTATTTTTGTAAATAAAGATGGATAAAAATAGTCTGAAGTAATTATTTTCATTTCAACATGTGTATATATCTATATATCTTTATACACACACAAAAGTAAGTGCAGCCTCTGAATTCTTCAGATGTAATTTTTAAAACGTCTCCAGGGAATGTAACATTGGGGGTTGTGTATATCTGTTTTACATGACTGGAATCAAAATTCAGAGATACCCTTGCTTCTGTAGAAAGCCGCACCTATGCAGACACATGACTACTTTACATGTTGTAAAGATGAGCCCTGTCGGGTTGTTAAGAAATCTTGCTAGGATACCTTATGGTGAAGAAAGTCTGTGGACTAGGAAGAACTTCATGCTTCCTCTCAGAACCTGGGTTTACGGATGTATGTCTGTAGGCATATCCAAGTGCATGCTAAGGGACTTAAGCATTTTTCTAATCACTGGGCTAAGGTGAGGGGGAACAATTACTCCCTCCTTCCCCCTGTGTATCTGCCCAGTAACACATCTGGTTAATCAGCCCAAAATACCCTCAACCACAATCTCTTTGGGTGCAATGCAAAAGTTACTGGTCAAAATTTTGTTAGCTCTAACATTTTTTGTTGTTGTTTTTTAATGAGCCACATTGTTAACTTTACTTGTAACTGAAGTGGATGAGCACAATAATTTTATCTCTCTAGCTTTAACAGAGTCATGGTAATTTGTGAACCAGCAATTTTCTTTCTCTGAATCTTGGAGGTCTTTATACGGCAGTGAATTGCTCATTTGTGCTGTAGCAATTTTATTCAGGGTAGTGTCCTGGTCATTATGTGCTCAATGATGTCTTCCATAGGTGTTTGGGTTTGTAATAGCGCTGGTTAGTCTGTGATGTGTGTTAATTTAGAGGAGTAAATATTGGCCGGGGTTCTGTATTTTAATTGAATAACACTCTGGGACTGAACTCACATTCTTTCGATCCAGAAGTGAGAATGTTTTCCACAGAGCCACAATATCACACGGGCAAATGGCAGTTTGATAAAGCAGCCTGAGTAATATCTCTCTGTTTGGCACATCTGCTTTTTATCGACTAAGACTTAGGTGTGTATTTATGCTTGGAAAGGAATGTTAGTTGCAAAGAGGAACGTTAATTGCAAAGAGAGAAGAAAGGAAACCTGTTCCTTTGCCAATCATTCTCGTATTTCTCGAGACGAACATTTTCAATAATTACAAGCCAGGGAGCCAGGTTATAGCAGCTCCTTGTTTAAAGATTTTGAAGGGGTAGGAGACTTGCCTTCTGCGTAAACAGCTCTTTTGTGCTGGGCCACTGGAGCACCCTGCCTGGACTTTCCATGTCCGTCAGTACTTCAGATAGAAAGGCAACAAACCCTCTTCAGACCTGGAGGAGAAGGTAAAATTTGTGTCTCACAGAAATTCACAGGTTACAGAACCAATTTGTCTGGGGCAGTGCTGAAGTGCTATGGACAATCCCCCTGCTGTCTGTGTGGAAGTGTCACACCCGGTAACAAGGGACAGTAGCTAGCTGTAGGGACTAGCTACCTTAATCCTACACACAATGACACCTCTGGCTAATGATGACTCCGGCAACAAAATTTTTGCTAATCATTTCCCGTTTACTTTCCTTCTGTGATTTAAAAGCCTTTTAGGGACTTATTGAGAAGTTTCAGTTTGTGGTTTATATCACAGAGTAGAATAGAATAGAATAGAATAAAATAGTTCAGTTGGAAAGGACCTGCAACGATCATCCAGTCCAACTGCCTGACCAATTCAGGGCTGACCAAAAATTAAAGCATGTTATTAAGGGCATTGTCCAAATACCTCTTAAAACACTGACAGGCTTGGGGCATCAACCGTCTCTCCAGGAAGCCTGTTCCAGTGTTTGACGACCCTCTCGGTAAAGAAATGCTTCCTACTGTCCAGTCTAAACCTCCTTTGGCACAGCTTTGAACTGTTCCCACGCGTCCTATCCCTGGACACCAGGGAGATCAGCACCTCCCTCTCCACTTCCCCTCCTCAGGAAGCTGTAGAGAGCAATGAGGTCACCCCTCAGCCTCCTTTTCTCCAAAGTAGACAAACCCAAAGTCCTTAGCTGCTCCTCACAGAACATGCCTTGCAGCTTTTTCACCAGCTTTGTTGCCCTCCTCTGGATGCATTTGAGTACCTTATCATCTTGACAAAGGATCACAAGGAAGAGGTGGTGGGACCAGGAAATACTCCCTGGCTGCTGAACAGTAACCTGCATTTCCACAGAGGCTGGGGGATCCAGGCATTGTGGTGCAGGAGCTCTCAAGACAGAAATAACCTTCCTCCAAAACAGCAATGCTGTTATGGGGTCTGAGAGTCTGTGCCACCACTATTTAAATGGAGTAATCCCATTAAGTGGCCATAGAACCAGGTATTATCAAGAACTGGATGAGCTGATTTCTTGGTTGAAGAGGAGGGTTGAGAGTCACAGGCTTTGCAGGCTGAGGATTTGCTTTCATTTTCTTTGCCCGCTGAAGCTCAGCAAGTGCCTGTGTGTAGGACAGGAGCACAATACTGCAGAGTGCTGTAGGAGACCTGAGTGCAGATATGGGAGGGACCTCTGGTCTCTGCTGAGATGTTAATGGTTGAATAGCTGAGCTACAGGCAGCCCTTTTGCTTGCATGAGTCACCAGGCTGCGAAATCTGATGGTTTCTGCACAAATGAATACATGATCGCATCTGAATCTTGTACTGATCATGGAGGAGTTGCATATTACCATGCTGCGGGCTGAATGAGTATCTAAATCCAAGACTTAACAATAACGCAATTCAAATGTTTGCACATATATTTTTATGGCAATAGTAAAGGATTCTAAACAGTTTAAGTAAAGCAAGAACGAAGTCCTAAAAACACCAAACCAAAACAAAAAGTAGATTATCTAGCAAGATAATGAATTCTATTTTATGCAGGATACTGTGGCTAACAAAAGTGAATAATGAATTTGGGGGGATTAATTTTATATTGATAGAAAACAGGGCTTCTCAAAATATCTGATGTTTTTGCCATTATAAGAAAATACAAAAATGTAATCTTTCTATTTAAAGATTAGGGGTTTTTTACTAATATTATTATCTCTGTCTCAATATTTTAGCAGTTAATGCAAAAGTGAATATTTTTGTTTATTTATCTTATACAGTAAAATGTCTGTTAAAATGCTTTCCTACTTCTATGAAAAAAAGTATAGTAGATGATAAATAAAGATACTTTTCTAGATTTAGAAAAATCCTCAAATTATCAAACTTTGTCTCTGTGGAGATTTAAACGTAATGTGAAATAAGTAGGACTAATATGAAAAACATCTGAAGAAAATAAGTTTATGCAGGGTAAGAGCTAGGATTTCCAATATCTCTACTCTTCTTTTCACCCTTTCTTTCCCCCGCCCCCCCGCCTCCTTCTTCACTTTTGGACTATCATTTGCCAGAAGAAGTGATTACCAGAGAGAAAAAGACTGGTTTTTTTCTAAATTTCAAGTTCATGTTAACACAGAGGCCTGGAATGTTAATTACAGACTCAATTATCTCAAGTTAATATTCTATTAATCACATAGGAAAGAAATTGAGTTGTCAAGGTAAAGTGAGCTAGTGCTTTAAAAGGTGAAAAGTGGATGGGCCACGGTCATAGGGTGGGTACAGAGTAACATCCTGTGTTAACATATTACTAACTCTTCACATGGATTCAAACAACTTTAAATAGTGAGTTGCTTTAATATTCAATTCTGCATCTTAGATTAATGTATTTTTATACCCATTTGGTGATTTCCTGATTGTTTGAAAGAGGGAGAGGTAATCCTGCATACTTATTTTTTAGAAAAAGATTGTTTTAACTGTTAAACAGTACTGTCTTTTGCAACAAATTATATATTTCTGTGAAATTAGAATATTTACCAGTACCCAAGTAGTCTGATTGTTGCTTTTTGCTTGTCTAATGTGTTTCACATCTTTTAGTTACATTTGGATGCATATTTAAAACACTGGTTGTGCCAAACTAGTTGTTTGCTAGTGACATTGCTTCACTTATTTAATCATTTTCTAACTAAAAGAAGGAGGGAAAGTAATTACGCAGATGTTTTTCTATCTCTGCTGAATACACTGAAAAATCTACACTGTTTCTAACATAAAAGACTTTGCAAATAATACTTCTATTAAGGTATTGTTTGACTGTATATTCCAAATCTTTACCTGTATTAAGCAATGATGAGACTTAAGAAATTTATTTTTCCCTTTTTTTGAAGGAAACTGAACCGTCAGGGAAAATGAAATATTATTATGCTGGACCTACAGCTTGCAGTTTCAGCTGGAAATGTGGCTTGGGGCCATGTGAATAGATGCCATTATGGGATTGAAGGTCATCGTTTCTGGAAGAAGATTCTGACGAGGTAAGGCAAGATGCACATGGCAATATTTTATCCTGTCAAGCTTTGAACTGCTGATGAGACAAATGTACTATTTTCAAAAAATACCTAATTGATCTAGGACCTTTTTTTCTGAAGTTAATGGAACCTCATTTCAGTGAATGTTGATGGAAGTGTGGTTGTCTGAGCTATTCAGCGTTTTTATAAGTCCTATTTTTAAATGCTTTGTAAATTCGTCGCTAAGGTTCTGAAGTCACAAACTTCAGAAAGCATTAACCCAAGAAGCTCCCTTTCCTTAATTCCACAAGACAAATTTTATTAGTAATTATTTTTAAACTTCCCTAAAATGATTGAAACAGAGTTATTGTTTTGACATTTTTAACAGCAGTAGTCTTTCAAAAAAACTTGTTTACTAAGTGTTTCAGTAGAGAGAGTTTTGAAAACCATTTTTAGTATGCAGAAAATTGATCTGATCCCTGGAATTTATCTGTGGTTTTTACCTTCTGTACTTGTCTGAATTTCTTTCTGACAATGATGGTGTCATTTATCTATTTTTTATATTATTTTATATGTGGTATAGTACTTTTAAAATGGATGCATAAAAATTCAAAGAGGCATATAACATTTTCTGTGAGAAATCACCAGGTCAAATCCTGTTGACTGAAGTTCGAGGTTATATGTTTTAGATGGTGTAAATCAAAGTAGTTACTTACATCAGGTAAGGCTCTTATTCTAATTAATTTCATCTGTTCATGTAGATTTTCTGTTAACCGTTTTCCTGGGAGATGGCTACTTTCCTTCCATTTCCATCTGTCTGGGGATTTCAAATCCTACCATTCCCAGTCTCTTTAGAAAAATCAGCACAGGCAATTTGTTATAGGCGGTGTGACAAGCATCTCATATGAGGGAGGCGTTTGCTTTCTCAGAGAAGTGGAGCTTGATGGTGAACAAAATGTATTTGCAATTACTGCTGAAATTCATTAATCTGCTAAAATGTAACATTTTTCAGGATAGCCCAAGATATTTTTGGAGAAGCAACTCTAGTGTCTTAGCACCAGCTTGGATTTTAGGAAGTAAGTCAGACCAAAGTCTCCACAATCGACTCTCAGTCTGCAGAAATTATTCCACTGATTATTTTAGTCAGTGCTAAAATATGTATTGACTTCAGCGGGCCCAGGTTTATTCCTCTCATGTCCTTTCTATCAACACATCAATAACCTGCTAATGTTAGATAGGTGATTTGAATAGGCAGTCATGTCATAGGTAGAGCTGTGGAAGCAATTTATTATTAACTGGGAGTACAATAGCATTTCACTTGACTTTAAAATCCTTAAATTGCCTAACAATCTTTGAAATAGGGCACAGTTTTTTAAGCTTCACACCAGCCATACTGAGAAACACAGGGCAAATTCTAAAGCCGACAAAGCTCCACTGAAAAAAAAATGTCAAAAGTAAAAGTAAATTCTTCCAAAATCATATAATGTCTCTTCTGGGAAACCACTCAGCTTGTCCAGCAGCAAAGCAGATTTAAATCGGAAAAAACTTCTTTTTTCTTAAAACTTTCCCCTGAACTCTCGTTTCCCTTTTACATTCCAAGTACACTTGCGTTCCACTCAAATACATTCCTCATACCTATTGCGCACCCTTTCTTATGTACTCATTTCTCACTTCAGTGCTGTCAGGAGGCAATGCTAATTTACTTCTATTTCTTTGTAATTATTCCTCCCTGATTGATATTACTTATTATCAAAATGTTCAGAATGACTTCTTTCCTCGTTTCAGCTGAGAGACACAATCAGATACAATTGATAGGAGAAATTAGCTCTCTTCTTGATTGGCAAAATATTGCGATCCTGAAATTTAAATTTTGCTTACCAATTAGAATTCATTCCACAAGAGATAAAAAGTATATTTCTGAGTGTGTTCAGCTCACAGTAGTATTACATACCGAGTTATCTGAGAGTGCTTTATTGAGTGAGAAAAAGAGATGGTAAGGTCATCTAATTCAGGACAGGCAATGTAGATCAGACAGGCATAATATCATCACTGAACACTTTGCAGAGCTGTTTGTTAGGAGATTTGTGGAAAGTATGAAAAGGAAAATCCCACAGGAATCACTGCCATGTTGTGTTATCTTACTAAAAGCAAATAATAGCAAATTGGCCGAATACAAAACCTGTTCAAGTCCATGGAACTGTGTCCATTCAGTCCAGATCTCGTGTAAATCTTGAGGGTTATTTTGTACATTTTCTTTCTTATCCAGCAATTTGTTAGGCAAGACAAAGTATTTCAGTTGTCCTCATTAATCTTTGAGGCTACTTATTCAAATGTTGTGATGTTATCACTCCCTCCCCTGAGATAGTCTCCTACGTCATTAGTCAGAAATGAATGACTGTGTCATTGGTTCTATCTGAAGAGAAAAAAGCTGTATCTCCATCTGCATGGTCACTGATCAGAAATGGATTTCAGAAAAAGTATATGAGAATAGAATCATGACAATAAAACATACTAGCTTTGATTATCTATGCTTACCTTACTTTCAATGTGTTTTGAAACATTAACTACTTACTCTTCTATAAAACACGTATTATAAAAGCACACATTAGCTCTGAAGGTAACAGCAGTGTAATTTTGCAAGAGGATAGATGTAGCTTCAGGAATTGAGATACAACTGGAAGAGTGCTGGGAGAGACATCTAACACTGATCACTATGGGAAGGATATGTGGTTTGTCTTACACTTCTGGCTGCAACTTATAACCAGGACAGACAATGCAGAAAAACCTTGCTTTTCCCCACCAGGAAGAAAGACTGTCAGTAAAGACAGCCAATGCGAGCTATGTCCAGTCTGAGCAGACCCACTGCATCTGTGTGGGATGTAGTACAAGAAGGATTTTGTCAGCCAGGAGTTAAGCACTGTGCAGCAATCAGCACTCAGGAGCTCAGTACCCACATCTCCTCCTGAGGATCAGGTCTGCAGCGGTGAGTGATAAAGCTGGCTCCTACCTTCCTCCCTTTTCTGGACTCTTCTCTGAGGATGTCAAGAAAGTACCTAAATTCACTTGGGAACCTTGGTTCAGAGAAACCACACTTATTTGGGTGCTGTTGTCACTTCCAATCCATCCTGGTATTTGTATAACACCCTAGGAGAGTTAAAGCATTCATCTAAAGACGTGGGATGCCAAAGTTCAACTCTCTCCTCTGCTGGAGAAAATTTAAATCTAAAAGACACTCATTTTTTTTCCAGAATAGTCTCATACATACTAGGTTATATGTGCTAGTGGTAGGGAAACCTCCATCCTTCCTCTGGGAACAGCGCTCAGAGCAGAAAAGAGTGCAGTGAGTAGAAAAATGCTTGAAAAAAGCCTGATCAATTGCTTTCATTTTTTTTCCCAATGTATGTTTTGAGATCTGAGCACTAGAGAGGTATTTCTGTGAGTACTTCTATATTAGGAATTTTGTCATATGCAGGTAGATGTTCATGGCCAGAAGAGACAATAATAAGGATCTATTTCACTCCTCCTCTAACACAGGCTGTAAAAATACCCCAGTGATTCCTGCATTAAGACTGCTGTCTCAGACAAAGCTAGAAAACCCTTTTCAGAAAATTGAATATTTGTGTTCTGGCTATTTGTACCTATGAGCTGAACTTTTTGCACTGGTTCTTCAGGTGATCTATTCAACTTTACACCACCAGAAAATATGGACATGAAAGTTTACCTTTGCATCAAACAGCACAGCAAAGCGCAGCCACGTGTGACAGCACAGGAACGTCTGTATTTTCGGGAACTGGACACATTTTTTTATTTAAAAAATGATTCCTAGAACTGCTTCATTACCCCAGACCTAAGCAAATGTGGATCTTAAAGTCAGTATCTTAAGTCGTATATATCGATGTACAGAAAAGTTGCTGTCAGGCAGCTGGGAACATTAATAGTGATGGAAAATATTTTGGCTGGATTTTCCAAATGCCTCCACTAGAAAACTTATACAAAATATTGTTATTACTTTGCTATTATTATATCAAGAGATTCCAACTAAGATTGTATTTGTCTCTGTTCTGCCAAGGAATATACTTGAAAATAGTAAAAAGGATACTGGGTCTGTCCTTTTATGCCTCTTTAAGAGTCAAACTCATTTGAGAGAATCACAAAAGATTCAGGTTTTCCTGCCTTGTGGTGAAAGAGCTGAGGAAGTAAGTTCACATGGCTTGTCTAACTGTTGTGAAACCCCATCTCAGATCAGAGATGGGATTAAGAACAACAGAGTTCTCTATAAAAATGGTCACCTGGGTTCACCTCTGGTGTTCCTGGAATTTGACAAATCATCTCTGTTGAGTTAATTGTGCTCAAAGGGCATATTAATGCAACCTGCATCATTATGCAGTTTCTTGTTTGCTTTATTATCTTCCAAGAACCTTTTATCTGAGAACAAATCTAAAGTTTGTTCACCATCACTGAATAAGACATACAGCTACAGAAGTAGATGGGAACATAAGGGAAGGAAGAATAGCTTTCAAGAGGAGATGAGTGAAACATCTTTCAAATTGAAAGAGGGAAAAAGAAATAGCATTTGGGACACAACCTGGGACACCAGCAGGGCGCCCTGTTACTAGGAAAAGATACTCAATCAAGTTAAAATACTTTACGTATGATTAGCATAGCTTTTAAGTTAATTTTCATTTGTGGAAATGTTACACTATGGTTGCTGTTGTACCTGGTTAAGCGAGAGGTAAGAGCTTTGTTAATAGGGTTTAGAAGCAATGAACTGCTTGTGTTTTGTAGGAGCACTACATTGATTGCACCAGGCTATGCCTCACTCGGCCAGCCCAATGTACGAAAAAAGCTGAGCTATACTAGCAAGCACTAGAAAGCCTATTGGTCTTAATAAAAGCTGCCAGCCTTTATACTTCAAAATATAACTTGGCTGATCTCTGGAGGCTTGGAGATTTTTCCAATCCTAAGTTTCAATTGGACAATAGGCCAGGTAGATCCCAGTTGTCCCAGATGACCTGCAGGTGACTGCTGGACGCTTCCACCATCTCACCCACACCAGGGCTCTGACTGAAAGCTACTGTGCTGCCTGGCTCACCTACCCGGGTTTTCTCTGTGCAAACATGAGCAAGGCCGAGGCATGCTTGGATCTCACGATGGAGTGGTGGTGTTAGGTGCCACCCTCTCCGGTTAGACATAACCTGTGAAATCTGTACAAATCTGAAAGCTTTGAGACATGAGGAAAAGAGTGTTTAGCTTCACGCATGGCAGATAAACCTCCCCAGTTGTTTTCTGGTCAGTTTGTTTCCACTGCACATAGACCACTCCCCAGTTGATATTTTCTTCTTTAATTCCCTCATTGAAAATGTGTACATTGGAGCCTGATATCTGATGCGTATGCAAGGGATTGCTCTGCTGCACCACAGAAACCATAAATAACTATCTCACATCAGAGGTAAAGCATATTGCTGGTGCAGCTCATAATGTTAATACTGAGTGCTAATGTCCTGCCCTTTATCTTAATTAGTGTTGCTTTCAATTAGAAGTAAGCCATTCACTTTGGAATAAAAGAACTGACCCACACCTCTTCGCCAAATTTGAATTATCCCCACAATTAACAGTTAAGTATCTGTCTTGACACTTACAGGACCTTTATCACCATCATATCTGAGCGGCTGGCAGCGAACTGCAGCATTCATTCAGCCAACCATTCTATAAATTTTTCATTTCAGATACTAAAGATGTCTTCTGTGATGCATTTCAGGACAGCATTTTATGTGCTTTACGAAGGACAGACAAATTTCTCTTATAACCTGTCGTTGTCCCTTGTACTCACTCTTGGGTCTTTTAACAAGTTCTAGAAACTGATAATTTTGTGATACTGGGTTCTAACCAACTTATTTACATCCCCTTGATTCATACCTTTAGTACAGATCCTGCTTGGATTTAGAGTGGAAGGGTCACAGTTACTGGAGAAAAGAAAGGAAGAGATATTTGGCAACAAGGTTTTCTATTTTATGTGTGTAATGCAACATACAATATGTGTTTGTTTTTCTGTATGTCTGTGCATGTCAAACACATTGAGACAGCAGCTAGTCTATTTGGTTTTGAACATTTTATCCAAAAGGGCCTTTAATTTGAATCTGAATGTCTGTCTGCTCCAGTTCTGATATTAGCGTGTTGACTCTGTAATCTGAAGGCTTTTGGTCTTTAATATTCTGTATCCCATCTGTTTGCATGATGCTGGTTTTGGAGCACCTCAACAATATAGTGGCACATCTTTTAAATACGTTCTTTATGCAACAACAGTTTCCTAAAATGCAACTGTTTTTAGAGTAGGAAAAGACTGTAGTGATCTGGGGTAACTGTCCTGTTAGACTGAGATAATGAACTTCTGAGGCCCTCAGGTATCTTTCTGGTGAGTTTAGTAACCATAAGCACTTCACCCTAGGAATTAAGCTTTGTTTGTGCTTCCTGATAGCGAGAACCGGAGTGCTGAAACGGTGTCTCACATTATACAGTTACACAGGAGGTAGTGACAATGATGCAGAGTGTAGGATTTTATTCAAATATCTGAGCAACTGGAAAATTATGGGAATTGTAGGTAACTGTGAACTTACAGAGTGGATTACCTGGATCTTAATCAACCCTTTCTAATGGACACACAACAGGGAAGAACACAGGTCATCTGTTCAACAACCTGGTTGACAACCCTATCAGCAACCCCTGAGAGCTGTTTCAGGGGCTCAGATGTTTGGGAACAGGCAGGGGCACCAGTGTGTGGTCATGAATGGTATGTCCTAACTGGTTTAACTTCATTCTGCAGCTTTGTGTTTCTAGACGACCCAATGAATTAGAAACCTTTGGAAATGTTTTTTGCCTTTCCTTTGGCAAAAGCTAGAGAACTGTCAGTAAAGGAAAGTGACACAAATGAGCGATGTTTGCATATGCCCCTGCCATAATCCAAAAGAAGTACGCTTTCCGAGATCAGTAAGCATGCTTTATGGTTATTAACATCTTTTGAACAATTGAAGGCAAAAGGGTTGGCCATACAAGTATGGTGCTAATGTGTGTTATTTTCACAGTTCCAGGCAACCTGCCTCGCTTTTGGTCTGCCGTGGCAGGTTGAGTTTCATTTGTCATACTTTTCATGACTGTATGAGGGATCTTTACCTACAGAGATTAGTGTACATATACAGAAGGGTGTGTGGGAATTGTGAAAATGATTCCATACAGTAATTCCCTTGTTATGCTATATGATGTTTAATAAAACACATAGTAAGGACTGTAACATGCTTTTATTTGAAGGTAACAAAGGAATATATGAAAAAAGTAAAACTGCATACTTACAGCTGTTTCTTTATGCTTCTCTAAATGGTCTCTACTTCTCAAGAAAGCGGGTATTTTTTACTGTGTTAATCGCAGATTTCTTTGTAAGGTCTGTATGAACTACAATATCAGTGATTTTAAATTGTCTTTTAATAATGTGACATTTGTTTATATGAGACCAGGCTAGACTGATGCTATAGAGAATCGGAAAGTTATGTTATAGGCTCTTTTTATGCCTGCAGTCATTTTCTTTTTGTAGAGCGTAACAAAAACTAAGCGGACAAAGTTGCAGAACAACATAAAGAGTATAACAGTTTCAAAACACTTTGAATTTGGCAAGTAAGAACAGACAAAACAACAAAGTGTGCCAAAAAAGTGTTCACAACAAGCTGAGTGAGCAAAACGCTTCCTTTAATGCAGCTGTTCCACTTACTTCTGGGACAAGAGGGCAAAGCTAGTCCAAATTGATCTAACAGAAAATCTTCCAGTTCAGTAAAAGCCTTTGGTGAAAGAGTCTGTACGGTCACAAGCTGTTGTATATACTGCACTGTACTATTCACAGTTGAAAACTATCCAGTACTGATACAGACCTGGCAGCTTCATCCTGAAACTCTTTCTGCCAACAAGATGTCTTTGGAAGGCTGAAACAAATCAGAAACTAAATTCTTCCCAGCTTGCCGAGATAAGAGGTTCCCGGGAATTGCTGAGTGTTAGATTGCTGCCCTAAACCCCTCAATTTCATGCCCTTTTTTTCTGTACTGCATATTTGTTCCAACTGGCTCCCTACCTTGGACTCTACTGCATCCTGCTGGGTTAAATGTGATGGACAGTCTATATGAAAACCAATCAGTTATTTTGACAGGAGACTCAGAGAAGGTCAAGGCCACCTCTTTTCAAAAACCTGTCTGGTGAGCCGTCAGCTGTCACAGATTAAATGTCTCTGAGGTTCTTCTTTTGACTGGTCTGCCCTTTCATTTTGTCCCAAACACTCAGGAATCCAGCTAGAGAAGCCATTCCAGTGCATTCATCATAATATTTATTTGATTGCCATTGTCCAAATTTAGAAGAGGGAAATTGTAACTCAAGTACACTGACTGTATAGTGTGCTGCAATACCTAACATATGAAGGAAGACAATTCAATTTGATGTTCATGAGAAGTACTCTCCCCTTCAGTGGTAAAGCTCTGCTGGCACATAAATGTGCTATTGTGAAACACTGCTTCTGGAGCTTATATAATATATGGCTGATAGACAGTTAAAAGATTATGATGGGAGTCAGTCTTGCAGGACATTTAACATATTCTTTTTCATTTAAAAACAGACCACAACGAGGCTTGAAGCTGAAAGGTAATTTCATTAAAATCAGGTTTATGTTTATTATGCAAAGAGATTTACTTACTTTATTTAAAGAATACGTTTTTCACCTTCTCCAAAATGTAAAGAAAAAAATTTGGTTTAAATTTAGAGTCCATAGCAATATGTCCCAATCTCACAAGCTAATCAACACTTTTTTCAAGCATTATTAGTTCTAAAGGATTCATGTTTCAAGCATGCACATTCTGATCTAGGTACTTAATTTAACAAAGTTATTTAATAATATTTAATTACAGCTACCCTTGTTTCTTGAGGTTTCCAATTCATCGTTGCATTGTGCAGGAAAAGGCACAACCCACATTACACTTGCAGACAAAGAGAAGGAGAGGAGGAGAAATAATTTCCAGTTCTGTGTTCTATAGAGATTTTAAAAACTGGCATATTCTGTACCTCTGATGAATTTCGGTGTTTCAAGGTTTCTGAGAAACTATTAATTCAGTTCAGTGTTGTGACCTAAGGTTTCATTAGGAAATACAAGGAAGATCTAGTTTGGTAGTTTTCTAGCATTTCAGGTGATGGGGAGTTTCCAGAAGAGTTCAAATGCTTACAGCTGTCAAATTATTTTTGTTTTTGATATACCCATGTATTAACCAAAAAATTGACCAAAGTTACTTCTGATGACTTGGTCTAAATTGTGTCAGAGGAAATTGAACAAAAGTTACTTCAATGTCAGATTTCAATAGTAGGACAGAACAGATCTACTCTCATCGTATTAAAATGGTGTATATATTTTACTAGACTTTTGCTGATCTTTTTCTTTTGAAAGACATGTGCTGGTGGCTATACATGATCATTTGAAATAGTCAGAGTTGGTACGTGAAGAATGGTGTATTTATTGAATGTTCTGTTGAAACACCCTGAGAAATGCTTAGTCAGCATGGTTTGTCACCACAGCTAGTAAAGGGGAATGAACGTAATTTTGTAGTTCATAAATTGAACATTCTTAATACAATATTAATTGTGGTCATTATATCAGATCAGTATTGAACCACATAGGCAACAATTCTTTACCAAGAAGTTCAAACAATGAAACTAGGAAAATGATCTAATCGTAACTCCCTAATTTCATTTTGTCTTATTGAAACATATATCATTCAAAGAACTTCCAGACTTTTCTAATTTATTGAAACTATTAAAGAATGACACAGGTAATGCAATGACAGCATATACAGGAAGAATGATAGTAGGTATCAACCCACTAGTTTAATCAGGAAAATCATATCTAACTCACAACTTTGTTGTAGGGCTAATTGGGTTTTGTCTAGCTAATACCTGTATAAAACAGAGGACACAGGGTATGGTTGCTTATAATGTTTAGGGGCAGGCACATGAATCAAGGGATGAGAGCAGCTAAAATATATTTGTTCACCTGAAGAGCACTTTCAGAATAGTGTGGCTCTAGAGGATTTTGTGGGAACAACATTAGGTCATAATAGCTGGCCAGAAGACAAATCCATATAGATGGAAGGTAAGGAAGAACTGCCCTCAATCCAGATTGTCCTACATCAGAGCCAGGGCTGGACAGAGTTACCTAAACACAGGCCTCTGGTGCCATCCAAGACACCGTTAGGTATTCCGCTTGACCTCCAGCTGCTTCCCCAGAAGGGCCTGGACAACCTGTAGGTGCCTGGTCATATCTGCCAGCCTTGTGTGCCTGCCTCAGAAGCCCTGGGGCACCTTGGGTGGTCCAGGAGCTTATGCATGGAATTGAGCCCCAAAGACCACTCAGTCCCGCAGTCTGTTTTTGTCAAAACATTTGTATCAGTTCTAACTTTTAACAATCTTTTGTGTGTCATTCATTAGGTGTTTGTATATGCAAAGCCCAACTTTTTATCTTCTTCTGTGCCTAAGCCCCTCTAATCTTCTTTCTCCAAACCTCATTTTCCTCTCGTATCTCATATTTAAAATGGGTTACCAGTGGTGATGTAGTATTCCAGATGAGCACGAACCTTTGTATTGGGCAGTAACATGTTCCTGTTCAAATTTATTTCTATTGTACCCTCCTCTTCCTAAGCCAAGGGAAATTAGACCTTTGGTTTTCATTTACTGAACTCAAAATATAAAGGAATGAAAGAGAGGCGGTCTTCAAAACGTTTCTGACCTGGTTTATTATTTCTCAGAAAGAAGAGGAGGAGCAGCACGATTTCAAGCCTAACTTCTGTACACACATGCACACACAGAGATACTCTGAGAGAAGATGAAACCTACTTTGAATAAGCACCTGAACTGAAACTCAAAATTTTGCTGAGGCTTCCCCATGACTAATCCTGATAGAATTATCAAGCAACGTTGCTGGCTCTGAGTTATCCACACTCATAGAACAGTATAGTATTTATCATGTTAAATAATGCTTGGGCTGTTTTCAAACAATTAGCAAAATTAATACAAGTATCCATTTACAATCTGTTGTGGTTTTTTTGTTTTGTTTTGTTTTGTTTATGGTGCTTCTTAATAGCCGAAGTCTTTCCTCAGCTATGCACATACAATTCCTGTTGAAGGCAACAGGAATGATTCAAATATCTTGGAGCAAAATTGAATCCTAAGTGTTTAATTTATGTTTTAGTGTCTTTTTTTTACAACAGTTTTAATTAATTGTACAAATACTATTGAATGTGAAAGGACTCCATGGAAGCACCATGTTGATTACAAGCTGAATTTGTCCATTTATTGATTAAATATCCATCCATGTATTTAAATGGTGCTTCTGATAATTTTTCTTCGCTTGAGAAACTGCTGGTAGTTTCTAGACTGCTAGCAAGTGAAGAGGTTGAAAAACAGACTTTGTCTCAGAGGAGAAATTCTGACATTTCTGAACTTATTTTCATTCTCAGCTGGAAGAAAGATAACAATAAAAATGTATGAGGAAATACAACTTTAAAATAATTCATACAGAAATCTGTATGTACAATTTCATTTCAGTCAGATAAAACTAGTTTCAGTGATGTGGAATGTTGTAATAAATATCCTATATACGTGCATATGTGTTCTGTGATATAATGCTTATATTAAAATGTATATTGTTAAAATTGAAATGAAATTAAACAAAACAAGGAAATAATTGTGAAATATTATTACTTGATTGGAGCAAAATTATTCTCGCTTTACTGAAAGAAACTCAGAAAGCTGAAATAATTATTCCATCATTTCTTTGTGGAAAATTTCTTCACCTTCATGAAATGGAAGTCGTGAAAAAATTCTCATTAAGTTTCTGACCTGTTCAAACACAGAGGTGAGTGACACTCCTTAGATCATAACACTCTGACTGCTTCACCAGGCAGGACCCCATAGGACATTAGTCCCTCTCCACAACAGGCCTTTCCTTAAAAGCATCCTGTGATTGCCACCTTCGGTTAGTTTTACTATTAGATGTATTTCTTTCTATCTATCAAAGTCTAGCCTTTTTAGTTTCAATTTCTTTCTTTTGACAAGGTTTGAGTGAGCAGACAATAATTAATATTGTGGTAATTTTTGAGATTTCAGATAAGTTTTTGCTCTGCATTACAATGAAAAGAAAAACTTCTTGAATGCTTTTAGAAACATTATTGTGTTAAAAAGTCCATGCCTGTTAGAATATTCAGCCTTTAGGAAGGACGTGTGGCTTGGTGGTCTGAGATGGTCTGGGGTCCATGGTTAGGCATTGCCATCTCTAATACTATAAACCAAGTTTTTTCTCAGAGGCCAATATAGGGAAAATGAAGCTTGATGAAAATCAAGCTGGGTTAGATCTTTCAAGGATATTGAACAAAGAACAAAAGAAAGGAAGAGAGATGACATGGGAGACAGCAGCATGGTATTGGTGGATAGGGATTAAAACACAGCTACGAATTAAAGCTAAATATATACTGTATCTTAGTTTCCAGTTGCTGAGCATTTGGAGGATTGATGGGAAGGAATTTGCGGAAACACAAATGGCTACGCAATGAAAATGGAGACAAAATGAAAGGGGTTTTAATACTCAATATGTCTGTAATTTAGAAAACAAACAGCACATGAAACCACAGGTATGATAGCTATACCCAGTCAAATCAGGGGTATCATCATTTATCTTGACAATAAGCCAAAGAATAATGTTTCAGAAAAAAATAGGGGAACGTGAGGGCCATAGATAAATTTAATGTAGAAATTAAGAAAAGTTTTCTCTTCATTAGAGAAGAGGGGATTTGGGATGCTTTTTCAATTGGCAGGGAATTTGCCTTGTTTTTAGATGAGTTTACTAAGATGTTCCTCTGACATAGATGACTAAGATGGCAGGGGAATAAACCTGATGACCTAGGAAGTCTGTACCAATTCTACTATGTACACTCACTTGGTTTTTTTTCCCAAAAGATTTCCAAAATCCCATAACTATTTATTCTTTTCTGTATGCCATTCTTACACCAGTTTTCACTCTAACACGCCCTCTTTACGTATAAGCTTTTCCATTAAGCAGTTAGAGTCCTATAATCTTTCCTTCTAAGTCATTCCAAATGTTGCATAATTTTCACTGTATGATTTTGAAGATTTTCTATAAAGCACATCCTGAAGTTCAAATATAAGCCACCTTATGCCTTTTAATACCTTATACTTTTGGAATCCTTTGAGTTCAGTTTCTGGGGTCAGTATTATCAGGATGTTCAAGTAAACATATTTCACTCCAAACAGCTCCTTGTAAATTTGGATCCCATACTGCTCTTAGATGGATGCTCCAATTCCTGAACTGAAAACCCTTTACTGTTACTAGTGCAGTGTTTCCAATCTGTCCTTGGGGAAGGTGGATTCATTTCACTTGACTTTTTATAGCCATTGAGTGAAACCAGTGGTTTTAGGGTGTGATTCATCTCATCTCTTTTAGGCATGGATTTTAGTGTGGATGGATGCCCTAGGTTTTGTGTTTTGCTGTAAAGTGACAATAGAGGGAGCCCCAGGTAACCAGCACAGAGGAAGGTGTTTCCCTTTTGATCCAGTCAAACCTACCACAATTATTTACCCATCTTATTTTATCCTTATCCCAACAGAGTATGCTCTGTTTTCCTATGAACTTCAAAAACCTTGAAAAAGCAGTGGTAAACCATCTGCTCAGCTAGCCAACACACTACAAGTGTAGCTTGATAAGAGCTGTGATATACCTGTCCCTACTGCCTATGGCTCACTGTGTGCTCAGGAAAAGCAGAGGCACCTTTAAAACATGTTTCATCTGGCCTATTTTAGATATCTGGGTTAGGATGGGATGAAAGCTGCCCTAAAAAGAGTCGCATTCTCTTCTTTAACTATAAAGGGAACCCTTTATAACCTAAAGGTGGTTAGATCAGAAGCAGAGGGCTTAAGCTGCCGATCTAAACCCCACCCCACTCCAGGCTTTGCTAGAGTTAGGTGGCAGCAGAACATGTGTTTTGAAGAATAATATGTTAGGTACGAGCCTATATCTTTTTGTGTGCCTGGTCTTCACAGTGATAGAGACTGGAGGAACTTTTAGTTGAAGTAGGGAATTAGAGTGATAGGCTCCAGTAATTGTGAAAAGTGCTGCAAATATTCTTTGTGTTGTTTGTTGTTATTTTTCTCTTGGGAAGGGGGGGCAGTTATGGTGTTTCTTGCTTGACGGAAGTTTGAAGAACCATCTGCCCCCTCCCTGTACGTCTCTCTTCAGTGAGGCAGTTCAAGGCAGAGGAACTTGTGGTTCTTGCACTCAAGCTTGAGTCATCTGACTGCAAGCAACAACAGGACTCTTCTCTTAGGGATGCTGGAGAAGCGAAAATGTGAGTGCAGGAAGGATGTGAGTGACATTAAGCTCAGAGAAAGGGAAAAAAAAAATCTGATTACTCTGCCCCAGGAAGGAAACACATTTTAAGCTTACTTTGAATTTCACTGTTAATAAAACATTGTTGTTTTGATGCATCATTTTTTCTGGGTCTGTGCTTTTCAACAGACTATGGACCATTTGGATATGTAAATATATTCGTGCTATGTAGTCATATGTAAGGTTATATTTCTTGATAAAATCTCTGTTATTCACAGGTTAGAAATTATTAATTTTTCACCTTATGTGCTGTTTTTAAGAGATATTTCTGACTGGTATACAAAGCAGGGAAAAGATTTCAAAATCGTGTGAGTGCCAAAGCCTGGGGCCCTGCAATAACAAGAAGTTTGCAGTTGTTGAAATGTTCCTTTTCTGCAATTGTAAAACAAAATACTCTATTTTGGCTTACAGAAAGAAATTACTTTCTTTGTATTGCTCACTAGAGCAACCGAGCAAAAACACCTTAGAGATAAAAAAGTTGAAAAAAATAGCAGGGTATAATATTTTCATTGAACCTGTTCAAATATTTTTTTCATGGTTTTGAGATGTCAATATTTCATTCACTGTTTCATCATTTTTCTGCGAACAAGGTTGGGTTTTTTTTTCTCTCTCTCTACTTTTGGGAAACCATTTCCTTCAGGTTTTACCTTTCAGGAGGTGCTTATCTTCCGTAACAGAGAAAAAGTTGTCTGGGAACAGATTTCAGACATACGAGGGGGCAATAGAGAGCTGTAGCCGCCTTCTCCCTGCATTAATGCTGCGAATGGATTATGTGCACAGATGCATCTGCACATCCCATTTCCATCCCCATATTCATTTGGCACTTGGATCCAGCACCAAAGCATATTTTATTCTCTGCAGAGTGTTGTCAAGTTTTATAAATACTACTAGAGATCTAAGTTTAACAGCTCTGATTCGAACTCACTGGTCAAGAAATATACAAAAATCCCATGAGCCCACATCATCTGTCTTTACCTCCAGCTGCTTCCTGACTTACTGGCTTTAGGTGAGTATTCGTTTGCTGAGATATCTACCATCGGTTTTCAAACAGTGCTCCTTGAACCCTTGGGCTCTGTCAGTGATAGCTAAGAAAATGAAACCCACTGTCAGTGGATTTAAATTCCCTACTCAAAGTTTCCTGCGCTCCTAGGAAAAAAAAATTAGGGATCTTCAAAATGAAAAAAGATCTAAAAATCACTGATCTAGGTTCTAAGTGATACATTCTTGAGTGATTACATTTTTATTTAGTCCTTAACATTTTAGCATACAAAACAGATCAGCATCTTTATAATATTCAATCTTTTACCCACATATCACAGTGCCAGTTCCTTGAGTATTATCTAGGAGAGTAATATTTTCCCAAGCCATTACCTCTAAGTAGGACTACTCATCCAGTAGCTCAGGAAGGAAAGAAATAGCATGCGTTACCTCTTCAGCTCTGTGTTCAGCATTGGGTCAGAGAAGCCCGTGTGATTTTTGACTGTATGTGCCTTATATTATAACTGGGGAGCAGCTCTGTGGAAGAGGTCCTGGGAGTGCTGATGGGCAGCAAGCTAAGCATGGGCCAGCAGTGAGCCTGGGTGGCGATGAAGGCCAACAGAGCTCTGGGCTGTGTCAACAGAAGCACAGCCAGCAGATCAAGGAAAGTGTTTATTCTCTTTACTCAGCAGCTGTTACACGACATCTAGAGCACTGTGTCCTGTTTGGGGCTCCCCATTATGGGAAAGGCACTGGCAAACTGGAGTGAGTCCAGGGGAGGGCCACCACGATGGTTGGGGCTGGAGCATGTGACCTGTGAGGACAGGCAAAGGGACCAGAGCTCTTGTTCACCTGGAGAGGGAATGGCTTTGGGGGGACCACGCAGAAGCCCCCAGCACCTATGAGGAGCTTATCAGGGAGATGGAGCCAGGCTCTTCCCAGCGGTGCGTGTCTGGATGCTGAGCAGCAGTGGACGTAAAGTGAAACCACGGAGGTTTGGACTGGACAGAAGAAATGTTTGCCCAGGAGGACAACTAAGCAGTGGAGCAAACTGCCCAGGGAGGTTGTGCAGTCTCTGTCTCTGGAGGTTTTGAAGCCCACACTCTGGGCATTGCCCTGAGCAATCTGTTCTGAACTTGTAGCTGACCCTACAGTGAGCGTGGGGTTGGGCTAGAGGACTCCTGAGGCTCCTTCCAGCCCAAATTACCCTGTAATCTTATGACTCTGTGTGGCTGGGTTACCTGAACCATAATACAACCTGCGTTAAATTTCAGTTAGTCAATAACAGCAAAATAATCCTCTGCATACTCAAGTTTTCCATACAGATCTGCAAGGAGACTTTTCCAGGTTAATTCAAGGCTTGTTCTGCTATTAAGAAGTGAAAACTAGTGCTGACACAGTATTTTACAAATGTTCTTATAACGGAACTTGAATAGTCTTACAGCTTCACATCCATAGCTTATGTCTAGAGTCACATGATAGGCTTCATAAAAATATATCTCAATTTTTACCAACAACAAAATTGGCCAGCTGATCCTATTCACTGTGCTACAGCCAGCTGAAGGTTGAAGGCTACATATTGCTGCTGGCTACATATTTTCATCGGCTGAATCTCACCGTCATGGTCAGACACTTTTTGTTCTTTGACTCTGAAAAATATTGCACTTGGAGAAGGTGGATGATCAAACCTCTCTGGAGACAATAACTGAAACGGCTTCAAAATCTTGGCTTATCATTATAAGTTAAAATAATTTAATAATCTGGATTCGACTTTGAATCTTTTCAGTTATTTTCATTCTGTTAGCCAGATAAATATTTGTCAGGTAATATTCTAAATTTCCTCTGGCTGGTACAACTAAGTACAGAGCCCACTTTCCTGTGCTAGCAAAATGGTTTATCTCTCAGGGTAAAATCATTCCTAAAGGAGAATGCTCATTGTTTTTCTTGCTGTTGTTCCTTGAAGGTTATACTTTCAAAAAATCTAACATTGCTTTCACCAGGGAGCCTCATGGAAAGGCTGTCTTGGCATTATATTGAATTAACTTAATCTCTAGCCACCTTATTTAATCCTTTTCTTCACTTTGCCTGGCTTTATTTCCTCTCCTCATTGGGCCATAATGCCTCTTGGTAGAAGCAGGACTGGATCTTTATTATCACTTCCTCTAGATGTTCTCTGCTGGATGTCCTGAACTTTTTCTATTCCAAGAAATATTTCCAAGAAATATTCTAGGAGTATGTTTGGTTTTGTTAAAGAAATGGGAAGTTCATTTAAAAAAAAAAAAAGTATGCAAGAGTTTATGATGGAATTTGTTCAAGACAGCACTAGCAAAACTAAGGGAAGCTCAGTCTATAGTTTTCTTAAACCTGAACATTTCCTAATAGAGTAACATCAATATCAGGATGTGCTAGTGAACAGGTTTGTGTGTGGGCAGGCAAATATGCTATGGTACAGCAGGTACAGACAAACCCATAAGCATCTCCCTCTTCTTGTGTGTGCTGAAGCCTATGTATTCTCTCTCCTCATTAATTTTTGTCCTCTTATAGGAATATATTTCTTGCCTTACTCTTCCAAGGACCACTTTGCTAATATAGCTATCCTGTTCATACGCTTTATTCTAGCTTTTAAGACTTCAATCCCCTTTCTGCTCTCCTACTCTCTTCCATGTCAGACTCCTTTTCCATGTTCTTGGGCAATCTGACAATGGTATTTCTTAAAAGTATCTCCATTTCTGTGTGTGCACATGTACATGTAGGTGTGTTTGGACAGCAGGGGTAAAGAAAAGTAACTAATATTGAAGGGAGCTTCTTTAGCTGAACAAAGCACTTAAGTACATGTTAAGTTCTTACCAATTTCAATAGCGTTTAGGAATAAGCATGTGCATATGCACTTTGCTGAATAAATATAATACTAAAAGCTAGACAGAAACTTAAGTACCTGATGAAGTGGGAAGGAAGGGAGAGGAAACAACATGTTGTTAGCCTATCCTTTATGGTTCTCCCCTATCCCATGCTGCTGCTGTTACCAGCTGAGGGGAGTGACAACAGCAGCAGCTGCCTTCGGAACTATGAGAAGGGATAATACATACAGTTTGACAAGCCAAAAGTCTAAAGGTAACCAGAATTGGAGCTGGCTTGTCCCTATTAAATGAGGTAATTTAATGAGGTTGCTTTTGAGATGAGTTTTGACCATCACAGCCACAATGGGTGATAGCAATTTGGGAAAAATCCAATATAATTTTCAAACACCATGAATACTTAAATCATGATGCTCTGAACAAAAACTGAACGCTTTAGAGTCTATAGCTGGTATTCTGGCATCCAAGTGATGCTGTTGATGCCTGGAAACAAACTGGAGATCTTGATTTATAACGTCCAAGTTTGGAAACTGGCCTATGGGTTAATATTTTTTGTCAGGATGAGTTAATGAAAATTACTCTCCTGGGTGGTAGTCAGTTCAGATTACCACAGAGACCAGCTGGATACTCGGTGCCCATTGACAGAGGAAATGTGTATCACTTGCTTCCTTCAGGCACGCTTGTTAGCTTTTAAAATGTCATTTTGGTGGTCATAACAAAGAAACCAGGCTATACAACCATCTTAAAAGGTTGCCACTAATGTTTCTGGATGAAACATCGCTTTTGCTAATGGTGAAAGGAAAAGTCTGCAATGTTTTTAGAGGGCTCGGTACTGGGCTCGCTTCTGCTGGATGCTCTCACCTGCGACATGGAAGTGAGGGCTATGTGACAGCTAAGGACATCTACGGAGGGCACAGCGGTTTGCAGCACAGCAGATAACGCTGAAGACAGATCTCTGGATTGAGGCACTGACACATGCTCAGCCTAGTGAGATGGGTTAAGACCTCCCCAGACCCTTCTTTATAAAGTTTGGGGGGATTTTGTCAAAATGCTTGAATTGGCCAATAAATGCAGCCCCACACCTCTTGGGAGGATTTTTGCCCTAACTCTCAGCCAGAGTAAAGAGAGGCTTTCTAGCACCAACAACTGGAGAATTAGCTCCTGCATGGCAGAACTGGGATCTTGTCCTGGCAATTGCCTCCCTTTTTGACAGGAGGCAGGACAGAGAGAACAGCGGGCTGTCCCACCTCGCCACAGAGCTGGCAGGCATGCCGGCAAGGAGATGTTGATGGTGCCACTTGTCCAAAGGCCCCCTGCCAGCCCCCTGGTCCAGCTGAATGTCCCCACCAGAAAGCAGCTGTGTGCAGTGCCTGCACCATTGTTTTCCATCTGCACCTTTGGGAAGTGGACCTGAAGACACTGGCAAGATGGTCAAGGTTTTAAGGCTGTGTTCATAGACAACAGTTAACTAAGTAATTTTGCCAGAGAGTTATGAACTGTAAAAACACTCAAGGAAACCTTTAGTCGATGAAAATCAAGTGTAAATGGAATTCAGTACTAGAAATAAGCTCAGTTCCCGCTGGCCTCCGAACGTGGTGAAGACATTTGACACCTTACAAGGGGTTCTGTCCTGCCACAGAGCAACAATAATGTTCAGTGCCTTTCTGTGTATGCATGTATGCACAAAACAATTTGAAGGAAAGAGCCCACTTCAATATTTTTGCCACTTTTGTACGAAGACTTCCAGGTTTAAAAAGAGACTATTTTAACATATATTTGTACTCAAGAAGATTGATTTTAATTCAAATGGCTTTCATTTCAAAAGTCTTAATTTATATTTAAAGAATGAAACACTGAAACAAAAAAAAAAATTAAAAGAGCTAAATAAAATATTTTATTGGGTCAATCTGATGTTTTCCTTCATTATCAATAAATTGCAGTTTTTAGGATATTGTTATTTGTACCAATATGACCAAAACTCTAAAAAATAGAGCTGAGAAAAACCATTAATAACTATCTATATAGCTACAGATAGCAGAAATAATACAAACTAGATTTAGTTATGTATCCTCTGGCAAAACAAAAGATCGATTATAAACTTTTATTTGAATGGAAGCAAAAAAATCCATCTTCAAATTAAAATTGTCGTGCAGGCAAGAAAAAGAATAATGCAACAAATGGCTCTTGCTAGCGTGACCTAAACCAAGGAGATGGAAAATAAAAGCCCTGCAAAGGAAAGAATAATCTGGTCTTCTACTGTCCAAAATATTTTAGAACAGAAGTATCTATTAACTGGCTAACGAAACAAAATCTGATCTGAATCTTTTTTTTTTCCCCATAAATTATTTCAAGGGCATCTAGAGGATTAGACTGTTTTCCCCTTCTTATGTTTGTCTTCATGGAAATAAACAAATGAAATAAAAATAAATGCATTTGCATAACTAATTAAAAAGGTAGTGAAGAAAAGAAAGTCATTTTTTTTTCTTAATCCCCCCTGTCTTCTGTACCCTACAAATTTGCTTTGCAGAGTCCTATTCTGCCGTGGATAAGAAAACTGAATGAATAGTACAACCAGCAGTGGGAGAAGGCTATTAAACCAGTAAATGAAGAAACAGCACAAAGAATAAGGACACCTTGCAAACAGAATTCCCTGCCCCTAGAGAGGAAATACAGCAGGGTTGTTTGGTTTAGGGGATATGCATACTATAGAGCACATGCTCAAACATAAAAGGCAAGTGGCTTGAGTAATGAAAACTCCCACATAAAGAAAGTAAGAGGATCAAATGTCACGTGTACTTTCTAAGGAGCTTGCAAAGATACCGGTGCTAAAACACATGTAGCTGTCTTTCAACTAGTCATTGCAAGTCTGTATCCTTCAAGACATAATAACTGCGAATAACATTTCCATTGTGACTGTTTCATTAGTTTCTAATAAAATGGGGGGAGGAGATGCTGGCAGGAGGAAGGAAAATGACCGGCTGATAAAGCTAGGTGTAAAGCAAAAGGTTAGCTACCAAACCAACGTGGTTATTGAGGCTGTTACTTAAGAGGTACAGGGGCAGCCTTTTGCTCCGTCTTTCACTCTTTAAGCTGAAACGCTAATAGAGCAAAGCTGGAAGGAAAAAAAAAAACACATGCAGATGAGATTGTGTCTCCTATCACCAGAGAAATCTGTGAAGTGACAGATGAGTCTGTGTAACAAAAAGAAAGGGGAATGGTAAACATTTTATTCTTTTGAGTTTATAACTGCTGTGAATTATTTTTCCCACTTAGAAAGAATTTTCAAAGAATCTGGGATTTTGGCTAAACAAAAGTTTTCATAAAAGGCATTTGCTTTCTGCAAAACGTAATACTGACACAGACACCCTGCCATGAAAGTTTTGGAGACCTGCACATTGGGGTTTCAGTTCCTTCCGTCATGAGGCTTCCATGATGAAGTCTCCAGAAACAGTCCCCAGTAAACTGGGCAAGGGGGAAGTACTCAGGCTAAGCATCTCATTCCCATTTTTTTTTTTTTAAACAGCATTGTGTTTAGTCTTTTTGTAGTACTCACAGAGAAAAAATACTTAAAAATTGAACCAGATGACTGTGTACTTTTTATTTCTCATAATAGGAGGTATGAGTTTTCACAAATGTATTAACAGAAGATTGCTACAAAGAAAAGCAATTTGAAGGCATGAATGTGCCAATTAAAACGTTCAATATTAATTCACCATTAAAGAAATGTGTGGAAGAAAAAGATATTCTTCCTTGGAGATGTCCCCATGGCTGGTCACAAGAAACATGGAAGTACATTCTTCCAGGAGGAGTTCAGTCAACACTAAGGCATGAAAGGACCCTATTTTGATCTCCACGGCTTTTGCCAACCCTTTGGGAAGTGAAAGTGGTGCCAAAAGCCATCTCAGATGATCAAGGCAAAACAGACCTCATCTTAAGAAAGAATGGGAGATTCCAGCTTAATCCAAGAGACAGTGAGGTGGAAATCCATTGGGACACTGAGACAGTCAACAGATAATTTTAGTGTAAACGTTAACCTTAACAATTTGTTTTATTTTTTGGTGGTTGTTCCAATACTTCAGTGCTATGATTTTAAGCAAGCTATTTATTCTATTACCCTTAAAATTCCTCTTGCCATATTGCTGAATAACCTGACATACAATGGGGTGTTCCTAGTAGTGAGGGTCCTTCCAGCTGCCCTGAGACAGTCTAAAAAGAGCAAAGCTCCCTACCATGCTGCTGTGGGTTACTCATGGCATCCTGGGGTGGTTTGGGCTGCTGCGCAATGGTGTAGGCCAGCCTCCAAAAGGACACTGTGCAGCCAATGGGGGAAAAACAAGATCTCTGCTGTCCCTGAGTGCTGGGGCAATTGGTGACGGCTGAACCACAGAAAAAAACAATGCATCTCTCCTCATATCTACCTTACAGTTTTGCAAAGTTTCATGTATCCTGCTTTGTTTTGTAAAAATATTCTCCAAGCTGAAGTATTCCTCTTTCTCATTTAATGTGCCCACTCAGTCTTTCTCAAGTTCTTTATACCTTGTCTTGATTTTATGCTCTGATTGAGAGCAGAGGGAGGATATGCACATCTTTCTAATGCTGAAAATACAGCATGCAGGAATATTAGAATAGAATAGAATAGAATAGAATAGAATAGAATAGAATAGTTTGGGTTGGAAGGGACCTTTAAAGGACATTTAGTCCAACCCCTCTGCCAAAGGCAGGGACATCTTCAACCAGACCAGGTTGCTCAGAGCCCCGTCCAACCAGACCTTGAATGTTTCCAGGGATGGGGCATCTACCACCTCTCTGGGAAACCTGTTCCAGTGTTTCACCACCCTCATTGTAAAAAATTTCTTCCTTATATCTAGCCTGAATCTACCCTCTTTTAGTTTAAAACCATTCCCCCTTGTCCTGTTGCAACAGGCCCTGCTAAAAAATTTGTCCCCATCTTTCTTATAAGCCCCCTTTAAGTACTGAAAGGATGCAACAAGGTGTCTCTGGACCCTTCTCTTCTCCAGGCTGAACA
>NW_009194436.1:0-45981 GCF_000690835.1 Fulmarus glacialis | reverse complement strand
CTATGATTCTATGATTCTATGATAACTCAGATATAAATAATGGGTATACATCCAATTGTATGCCCTGTGTGCCTTTTGATAATCACTTTCAAAATATTTCAAGAAATTGCCCAGAATAACTCTTCAGATTATTGAATTTTCCCTTTGTATTTGTAGAATAAAAAGAATTCAGAGGGAGAAACCTAACCCTACCCCTAAACACTAGCATGACTATAAAGATAACCCTTGCCCTAAATCCAAGCCTGAACCTTGACAGTAATCGTAACCATGACCCTAAACCCTAACCCTAATCCTAACCCTAACTGAGAAACAGTAAAACTTAGCCTAAACCACTAAACCTAACCCTACATCTTAACTCTAAACCTTTAAACTAATCCTAATCCTAGCCCTAACCATAACCCTTACTCTTATTCTAAATCTTAACTGAAAACCCTAAGCCTAAGCCTGACCTTAACCCTAAAACCTAGCCCTAAACATAAATCTAAACGCTTACCCTAAGCATGAAAACTAAACCCTAACCCTAACCTTAAGTTCTAGCCCTAACCCTCTTCACCTCTCTACGTAAAACTTTTTTGTTTACAAAGGAATATCCGATTTCTTTTTTCACCAGTTCAGTTACAGCAGCTCCTCCTGTTTAATGGAAAAATGTTTTGTCCTGAACATTGTAAACTATGCAGGATACTGCAACTTACTGATAATTAATGTTGACTTCAAAGACCAGATTTTCTAATATTTCAACTGTGCAGATTCCCACAAAGAATGTTGCAGGTGCTGAATAATAAGCCAGAGGAGGTGAGTCCACACTGAGTATATTTTACTAATGTGTCAGGTATAACGTTAGGGTACTAAGAAGACTTCATAATTTTCACACAAACATGCAAGTAGTTTTACAGCAGAGATAACATCAAATGATGGCATTTTATTTACAAAGCTTGAAAATACATTTTTTTAAGTCAGTGCAATATCTTGAGCTAAAAACAAGCTTTACGTGTCTCTCATAGAGCAATAAATCTGCCTGCTGAGAAAAGCAGTAGCTAAACCCCCAACCCTGTCACATACGTGCATAGCTTCATTCATTACAAGATTTCTATTGTGGTTTCAGGGACTGTAGAAATGTAAAATTAGGGGGTTTTGTGGAATGTTCTCAGTGGATGCCATGGTAAAATGTGATTAGCCCTACCACATCAAAGTTTTGAAACCTGCAGCTGACTAACAGGGCTAGCTTCCTTTAAGACCTGACTACACTCCACATGATGGTTAGGACAATCTTGTAAGAAACTTTCAGTGCTGTCCTCGTGTGCTCTAATCTTGTTCAAATAACATTAAGATGTGATGTAGAGGTTGGAGATTACTGGGTAGGTTCTTGGGTCATTATCGAACATCAGCCTAGATGATCTCATTAGCAAATCCTTCGGTATTTTTATGGTGTTCTGCTTAATTGATAAAACAGACTATAAGAAAAGAACAGCACATGCTATTCAGTATCTATTTGACAACCCAAAGCCAAGGATAAGGCCATTCCAGTCTCTTAAACACCTAAAATTTCTAAATTCCTATTTTTTTTTTAAACTATTGGGTGTGAACACAGTATAGGCATAAACATTGATGTAAATGGCATGAATATTTGTTGTAAAAGCTTAAGAAGTGGTTACACATACGTAAAGAAAGAAAAGTGTAGCTGTTGCTGTTGCTTGTTAACCAGTGAAAGAGACTGATGAACATCAAGCCCAGCATTTTCTCTTATCTGGTAAGGCTTAGTACTTTGTGGACTGAAACCTTTATGGTTTTGTTGACTGAAAAGCAGACGTCTATTTTAGAAAGTAGTAATATACATCATGAAAATTAAAGCAAGGGCTTTCTTTACAATTGCCCGGTTGCAGTTTTGAAATGTTTCTTCAATTCAGGAAGGCTGACTGTTAGCTCTCCAGATGATTTATTCTGGATTGCTATAGTACTTCAGGTTGTGCACTTGCTGAAGCCATTTGCTGGATCTAGATTTAGGGAGTTAGTTCAGTGTCTTTTAAATTCTCTGTAATGTACCTATTACTTTTCAGCTGTGTTCTTGACAAAGGAAATACTAGCTTTTGCAAAACCAGTAATAGGATCTGGACTCCTGATAGTCTAGAGTGGTTGAGGCTGGAAGGGATCTCTGGAGGTCACCTGCTCCAACCCCCCTGCTCAAGCAGGGACACCTAGCACCAGTTGCCCAGGACCATCTCCAAGATGGCTTTTGAATATCTCCAACAATGGAGACTCCACAACCTCTCTGAGCAATCTGTTCCAGTGCTTGGTCACTCTCACAGTGAAAGTGTTTCCTGATGGTCAGAGGGAACCTCCTGTGCTTCAGTTTTTGCCCATTGCCCCTTGCCCTGTCACTGGGCACCACTGAAAAGAGCCAGGCTCCATCTTCTTTGCACCCTCCCTTCAGTAATTCAATCCCAGACTAACAAGGATTTCTCCCCAGATCCCAGGTTGTTCCTGACAGAGCTGCTCTGTGGAGCTCCATGGAGGTAATGAAACTGCAAAGTGTGCCACATGTCCCTGCTCTGGAGAACATCTATTGTTAACTGATTTCCCAGCTAGCTGAAAGACATTGTGATTTCCAGTAAAATAATTAGGGCAAATATGCACTACCAGCCAGAATACTCAATTAGTGTAGACCCAAAATTGCCCTTCAAATTTACTCAAATATCATAAATAATTGACAAATGTACCTGAGAATTTTGATGGATAAAAAATTATTTTAGCTATTCCTGTATGCTCATGAAAGGAGAAAATCTAACAATTGAACACTTTCTACCTTTGTTTTGAGTAAGTAATTTCTTATGCTGTAATGATTGTTGACGATATTTATTTAACTATTGATAGGACAAGGGAAAGGTAAGTCAATTGGACTTTTTATTCTGTCCCTGTCTATTCTCTTGTTCCTGTGTAGTAAGTGTGAAGTTTGTTCCACCTTTGGGTGTCTTGATTGGAAGGAGTAATAACACAATAATGTAACAATACTTACCTCACAACTTTTGCAGCTTCCCAGATGTGTGCAAAATCTCTAGTGAGGAAAAGTCTTGAGACCGTATAAACCAACCAGTGCACACTGAACTATGGCATTTGCTTTTATAGTCAAACTCTTTATATTCTTATAATGTAAGTAAAAGAGTTATTATCACAGCATAAAGCATGAAAGCAACACCGGTTACATTCCTGTTTTTTTCGTAGCATGCAAGTTTTTTAATGCAGGTTAGGAACATTTTGGATTCTTTTTTCTAACCCCTTCTTTTAATAAAATGAAAAAAAATTGCCACAATGTATTTCCTTGACAGCAGTGATGTCTATAATTTTCCTTCTTATTTGTTCTGTAACTCAATAATAAAAGTCACATTTACAACAGAATGATTTCTGCTGTGATCTACAATTACCAAAAAGGGAGCAAGATTTTGTACGCTGAAGGACATTTAAAAAGGAGAAGAAAAATAAAATACACAGGTGGAAGAGAACAAATCTATTAACAGCAAAATATATTAAGAATGTTTGAAACCTGAACAAAAACCCAGACAGAGGAAGTGATAGTGGGGATGGAAGAGCAGCTTAGAAGGGACCTCTGGCAGAAAATGAGTTGTCTGCCAGTGAAATGGAATTTGAAAGGACAACATTTTCTTTATTGTTCAGCTGTTGATCTTCTATTCTCACACTATGTGGGGTAGCTGTGATAGCATTAGTGTGCATCCTCTCAGAACAGTGACAGCTTCCTCTCTTACATGGTTATTCAGTCTTTTCCGCTATCAGACAGTGGCAGTGAGACAGGTTCAAACAAGCACAAATTAAATGTGTATCAGAATACTCTTATATCCTCAAAACTTGCAAGCCATATGTAACCCAACAAATGGATGCAACAACTAGAGAGAGAGCCTTTCTCACACCTTTTTTTCAATAGAAAACTCTGTTTTCATTGTTCATATTTGGATTTTGGCCCTTGCTTAATTTGGGGGCATACCAAAATCTTGCACTGTGTGCAGGATTATTGTGGGTTCTCAGATGGGCATACATCCATCTGCACAAATTTAGGTTAAACTAATAAGCAAGCAAAAAGAACATACATGGTCTAAAATGAAGGTTCTGGGAAATAATTTTTAAGATCAAGAACAAATACTTCCTTTCTTTAAATAATACTGTGGACATAACTGGAAAAAAAAAAAAAAATTAAAAAACCCCATGCTGAGAAAAAATGGTTTTGTAGTTCCTTGTTTGATACATAAAAATAATCCAAAAGGCGAAATTGCTAGGAAGTAAGGCCACACTTAAAAAGACTGACAATTCGTAGAGGGAGAAATGGAAATAGAGAAATGCAAGCAATGATTTTAAAATATCATTTTAAATAACGTACTGCGCATGATTGAACATGTTGGATATTAATTTGTTTTGTATGCATGACCATAAAACTGGCAGTTTGTGTATTTTAAAAATATCCTAAGCATTTTTTTATACTTTTCTTTTGTCTTTAAATGATCTTTCTTTTTATGCAAAAAGATGATGGCACACCCGTTTGTTTTCTGAAGAAATCTAGCATTCAGGGATACTTGCCTAAGAAGGATAATTAAAAATATTAATAAGTTTTACATTTTCCATGTCATGCTTTTTGGGACTCCTATAACATTGAAGATTATGTATGAGTTTAGACATCTCTCAGTGGAAAATCATATCCTGGAGCTGCAAATTCTTTAGATATTGCTGGTTTGCTTTTTCTTTTCTTCATATGAACAAACCATGCATTGCTAAACTCCTCTAATTTAAGTCAAAATCAGGCAATACAACCTAAAACTGTACAACTAACCCATTAGCATAAGAAGTGTGTGCAGAATTATACGGTATTTGAATATAGTACTCTGTATAGTGTTGAATTAATGCTGAGAATATTTTGCTTCATATTGTTGACTGTTGCTGACTGGTGCCAAGAACGAGAGACAGCTCACAGAGATGGACTGAGGCAAAGTGGTAGCATGTACCAATGGCTGGTTAGGCTAAGTGCTTACCAGCATGGAAGATCCTCACTTCTGTTAGCATCGTTTCATCCTTTTCAGTGAGTCTGAGAAGTAATTTGAAGTTGTTTCCTCAAAGGAAGTGACTTTATCCTGGAATTAATAAAACCATACTTAATGGATCTTCAGCTCAGGCATTGTTTATTATTATGTTAATTGAAAGCCCCTTCTAGTCATTAAGTGAAATGTTCCATTTATAATAGGAATATTAATTTAAAGAGAATAAATTTCACAGAAAATGTATCTGGAAATAATGTTTTGTGTACAACAGCAAACTGTTATTTTCCGTAGCCAGTCTTTAGTTACTCCTCCAATTCCTCCAGCTCTTTTTTCCAGTCCTGGAGAAGAATGACATCTATCAAGTGCTTATCTCTTTGAGTCAAGTCTCTGTCAGTGTGAGGTAACAGGATTAATGCTGGGCAGAATTATAGTTCCTATTAAATTCTGTTCCCTTTCTTCCCCTCCTCTCCCCTGCCCTCCCCTTATTCCACATCTTGGTCCCTCCAAGCACTTTGCTGTATATCCAAGAGTATTTTGTGTACTGCAAGGTTCTTGAGGTAATGACAGTCTTACGTGTCTTTGAACTTGAGCATTATATCCTTATAGCATTGGCAAAGTAATAGAAAATCTTTGCTTTTAGATACTGGTTAGTTTTAATGGATCCAGTATCTGTTAAGAGGGCAAAATAACATGAAAATAAAGTCTTTCTCTGTAGAAAATAGTTCCCTAAGTGCTTTTGCACTTTTCCTTTTTGATTCTCAGTATTTACTTTCTTATTCCTTTCTTCCCTTACCTGTGTTAACACTTCCTCATATACAGACTTTTGGTTTGATGGCAATGTAAAATTTTCTGAAATAATGAGGGGACCTGAGCTGCTGTTGTCAAATAGCTTAACAATTTAATTGGAGGACTCTTTCAGAGTAGCAGTATAAAAGGAGTTCAAGTAAAATCTACTTCATATCATCAGTGTATCCACTAGTGTTGCTTCAATTCACTGGTTTGTTCTTGGCTTTAGAACAGAGTTGGACCAGTAATCTATGAGTGTGATAGATCAAATCAGGGGAGACCAAATTAATAAATCTTCTCTTTCCCATGAGCTTCACAGGACTAGATACTTGCCAGCTTGAGCAGAATTAGGTCTTCAGGTGTCTGCTATCTTCTCTCTAATATTGACTTTAAAATTGATCCTTAACAGGGAACAGAGCTATGTTTTGTCCAAAGTGTTCTGCAGCTCAAAGAGAAAAAATATCAAGTCTTATATTTCTCCCCAAGTGCTAGTTGTTTACTCTTAGAAATAAGAAACTGAAAGGCTTCAGGATCAATGAAATCAGTGACAATATAAGCTGTTTTACACAGACTGTCCATCTGCAAATGGAATGGACATGCTACATAAAAGCCCCCAGGCTTTTGCTGATACTGTGAAGAAAATAAAAGAATAAGAGAAAAAATGAATTGTAGTAAGGAAAGAAATAAAATATTGAAGAACGGGACCATTTCTTATGATCTGTTTTTTGTTTCTTTTACTGCCAGTATATTTACACCGTCTAAACTGTGGGTTTGTATTTCTTTAGATGGTGATATTTATAAGGTTGTTCACAGAAAACCATTGCTAAAAGAAATTTGTTGTGCAAAAGTAATAATTTAGCTGCCAATTACAGCTTTTTTTCATGCAAGTGATTTATTTGTCTTATTTTAACACCAGGGTGTTTTAATTTGCCTTACTTGAAGTGGCATCATATATGATCAGGTATCTCTACAAAGGCAGATTCTGTTTTTGTTCTTGGGGGACTTTTTATACATCACGTTTAGGGATTTTTTGGACAAATATTTCACAAAGCTGTCACCTGAAATCTGCGAACAGATACAATATGAATCAACAGGTGTATAATAACTCATTAATGTATGCATGAGATTGCAAAGCAAAACTTTCCACCTTTAAGACAAATTTTGGCAAATGCCACAGATGCAAAATAGTTGCAGCAGGTGGCAAATTGCTACAGCATCACCACCCCAGGGTGCAGTGAAGATGAATGGAGACCTCTGTGTTTTTCCAGGAGTTCACAATTATGGAATCACCCAAGTAAGACATTTGTATTAAAAATCAAGGCTGTTAAAAGTATCTCTAAAAATCTTTGTGTGAGTGTCTTAACAGTTAATAATGATGTTTCTAATACTTTTATGCAACTATGATGCAGAAAGACATCTTTATTCTAGACTGGAGATACTGTGTTTGCTGCTGTTCAGTCCATCAAGAAATCCATTCTTATGAATTCTTCCCCAAAGGGGAGAAAGACCCCTCCTGTCCCCCCAAACTGACTTTCTGAATATCAGAAGTCATAAGGTTTTGTGAAGTAGTTCTTATGTCACAACATAAAATTAGGCTGCTAGAAGCCCAGCTAGTCAAATTAGGTTTCATTTAGAAAAAATATTCAGCTACATGGCATAGAGTTGCTGCTCTGAGAGGACCCATCCGAATCATTGATACATTGTTCAAGTATTGAATTATCTTTAATGTTTACATTACACACTTCACATTTACTCCAAGGATGTCAAGCTTCAGTTTTTAGCTCTGTCTGTTAGAAGGAAGCTGAAGACTCCTCTGATAACATTTCATTTCCTTATTCGTTTATGGCTTGTGACCAACTCCTCAAGTATTTCAATTTCAATATATCAAGATCTTGCAGACTTTTTTTAATCTTTTAACTACTCTTGCAGCTTTTAACTACTCCTGCTTTTTAGCCATCTCTTCTTCCTGTTTTCACCCTTGGAATAGACACCTTCTAGTAACAGCTACATTAGCATCCAGGATACAGGCAGAATTATTTCGTTATTCCTACACAAAATTTTTTGTGCTTGTGCCATGCTCATGTTTTCCTTCTCACCACAAAGTCATATTTGGAGACTATGTCTAAACTCATTGAGCACCAGTGAATCCCAGCTTTTTCAGAGCTACTGATTCTCCAGAGATATTCCCCTTTGTTCAAGGCATGACCCAAATTCCTGCATCCTGCATATGAATTTTGTCGTCGTTGTTCTCTTTGCTTTCCTTCCAAAGCAATGTGGATCACTTCTTGCTCCCCTATGGTTCAACATCTCCTGAGTCTTGATATCACTTCTAATCATATATATCAGCTGAGGAATTGCTTAACCAAAGTTTGACTTCTACACAGTGGATCATAGTCACATAGGGTCAAAACGTAGTTGACTCATCCATCTACAGATCCCCAGAGGATTGCTGCAACATGTTTTACCTTTGTGAGATAAGAACAGTTGCTGCAGTGGGAAAGGCTTTAGGAGTTTATTAGTAGGTCAGGATGATGGTGATGATGATGATGATGATGGTGATGATGATGATGATGACGACAAAAAGGATTTTTTTCTACAGTCCAAATTCGACTGGTTCAACCTCTTTTAGAAAGATCTAAGCTGAAAAGGGACATTTCCCTCAGTGCATCTTCTGGATGGTATTATGTGTTTTCCATTGTGGCAAGGCAAGCAGAGCAAGAAGTCATACTGAGAGAGACAGCAACCCTACTCACAGTAACACAGCCCGAACTCCACTGGCAACTGAGGCCCCTTTCTCTGACCCAGAGCACCAAGAGCTGAGATTTGCAGCTCTAGGAGCAGACACAGCTAGCACTTTAGAAAGCGAGTGTGAGACAAGAGAAAAGGAGAAGTCAACCATTGCTTTGGGATAGCTCAGTGGGAGCTAGACCTGAAAAAACTCTAGTGAGCAAGGCCCCCCTGCAGCTGATAGCTGCAGTATGTTTTGGAAAGATAATCCCTTGTGACGGTGTTAGTTACAACCGAGGCCATCAGCTTCATTTCTATCTCCCAGAACAAACTGAATGCAGTTCACAGGTAAGTTTTTGGTAAGCTGGTGATGCTGCACTTGAAGACTTTCTTCCTTACCTATTTTAAAAGACTTTACCTTGCAGATATATATTATGAAATTTCTTTTTTTTTTTTTTTTATTTCTTTTTAGAAAACTAAGTCCATGTTCCAGACTGCCATCCTGTTTGGAATGCATTGATCACCATCAGAAAAAAACTCTCTGTCACCTGAGCTCAAGGGTAAAGCTCTTTTACATGGCAGTATCATTAACCTTAGCCCCTAAAATGGAATACAGCCTGCATGTTGCAGATCTTTTCTACTTATTGCTGACTAAATGCTGTTTTTCTGAGTATGCCAACAGCAAAATTTCATTTGCAAATACAGGCATCATCACTGTCAGGAAAAGCTTTGCCATTGTACCTGAGGTCAGAAGTTAACCCTTCAAGAATAAGGACCCACTAACCCATTGCCTAAGAAACATAAAAAAAAAAAAAATTGAATGCTTTTGCTTTCCTTAAGAAAGAGGAAATTTTTCATTAGTTGATATGTGTAGGAAAAATCAAGGGGTTATATTCTTCAGTCATTTAAGCTCTCTGTAAACACATTGACCTCTGTGACACTCAGTGAAAAAGCGGGATGCATTTCTCAAGCTGATTTTAATTCACATTAGGGTAACACAGCAGGAACCCACCTCCAGTTTGCACTAATGTCCCTGTTCTACCTCTAAGTTAGCAATTCACCTCTATAATTTGCATGCACTTTGAGTCAGAAAAAAAATGTTTGCTTCATGATGTATACAAGCACGCACATGAAAGAATAGCTAAAAAATAAATTATCTGAGTAAGACTTAAAGCCTTGGAAAGAATCAAAACATGATGAGAATTGGAGGCTACAAATGTGGTCACAGCATGGTACTAGTGCAGTGAACACAAAGCACATACAATGCATCATTAGAAATACAAGTCAATGCATGCATCCTATTTGCATTGTACCTAATGCAGCTGTAGAAGCTGATTAAATTGTATAGACAAAGCTCATTGGGATTTTGCTTTTTATTTATTTTTATTTTTTATCAGCAAGATCATTGCTGCTTTGGGGAAGGATCCGTCAAGGTTTCAGCTGATCTGCAATAGCCACAGTGCTGCACTGAACATTTTTAGACTTGGTCTGTCAGCTGTATGTTGTACTTAAAGGTGGTTCATTTACATTCCTTTGTCATGGTCAGTGATTAAGCTGAGGAACTTAAGAAAGCTTACTGGAGGCAAGTATCAGTACAGCTTTCTGCTGATGCTCACGATAAAATAGTATGTTTTTGTGGCTAGCAAAGAGGACATTTTTAAAGAGGACTCTGAGTAAACAACCAAGCAACAAAAAGATCATGTCCTGGTGGCATTGCAGCTTTAGAAGTCAATGACTGAACGAGGACTGTGAATTCCCTGCACAAAGTTGAACATAGACTAGTTTTTCCAACTACCATAGCTACAGGTCATACAAATTTGGATGCATCTCTTTGAGCATCATTGTAAATTAAAATCCAGATATTAGAATCAGAAGGTCTGTCTTGCCTCCTTTTAGGTGACTTAAAAGAAATTCATTTATCTTCTTGTTTATTTCCTCTTCTATTTCCTGTCCAGTTGGATCACATATTTTAAGTACCACAGCAAGTACCAGAAGTACCATAGCAAGTAGCAAGGATTGTTTTAATGGTATAAGTCTATATAATTGCATCTATAATTCTGTGTATGCATAGATGATCTCCTGAAGTCCCTTCCAAGCTGAGTTAATGTATGATTCTATATTAAACTATGATTTTGTTATTTCCTTATTATATTATGTTTTTATAACTTGGCTAAGACTTTGTATGTTAGCATGAATAGTTGCTCCAGAAATAAAATAAAATGTACAGAATCCTTCAACTTTATATATGCCCAAGATGTTTCTTAGCTTGTGTTCGAAAATCCAGCATGAGTAACAACATGCAGCATGCACTGAAACAGACATGGACATTACAGAGTACTATTTAGAGGGATGTGAGATTTCTGGAACACTATAAAATGTGAATATTCAATCACTGTCATGCAGAGCATATCTCAATGATCTCATGATGCATTCTGAATATATTTGCATGTGATATTTAATGTTCTGTGATAAACCTGTTTTTTATTCATTGTCTTTTGGGACTGAAATTCTAAGTGAAAGAAAACCTGTGGATGATTAGATCTGTAGCTCTAGTCTCATATCATCTTTCTCTCCTCATATCTGGCTTGTAAATGTTGTTATTTTAGAGGATAATCTTGATAGATATTCAGCTATGTTCTGCAGTGGAATATCAAATATGCATTTCCCATGTGGAAAGAAATGCCTCTGGCCTTAAATGCTTCTCAAGATGCTTCTCTCATGTTTCCATAGGGGCATGTATGAGTGACACTTTTGAGGATGCAGCTGCATGCTAGTCGGCTGTGATATTGTTGCCATCATGAGTGATAGCAGTGTCCCATACGAGATCCCCTACTCTAGTGAATTTCACTGGTGTTGAACTGGCCAATGTGACAGAGTTAAATACGTATACACACACACAAGCAAAAGCCCGCTCTTCTTCTGATTCTCCAGAGCTGGTGTAATTCGTAAAAAATACCCAGAATCTTTAAAGATATATTTGCACATGGGGAGAAGAGATGCTCAAATGATACACAGGTGTTTAGACCCAAATTTTAGTAGTGTTTGTGGTATATATGCATTGAAGTACTTAACATGCTATGGGAGCGTTCGTGTATGAGATACACATCTACACAGAGTTTGGTCATCAATCAAAACAAGCAGGTTGGCCAGTGGGCTACGTGAGTAATCTGAAGTGTCTGTGTACTTGCGTATGTTTGCAATCCTACAGATGCACTTTGCCAGGCAAAATAACACTTCTTTTGATTGACCTTTGTCTTGTTTAACACCTGGTCCACGCTGAGATCTATTTCTATCCATGTGTTTTCATTCATGCAATCCTTTGGAATAAATCCTATTGCAAAAAGGATATTGTGCTCTTTCACAAGATTATAAACATTTATTTCAGGGATACCTAGGGTAGCAATGTACTTTCCTGTCAATGTTATCTGCCTCACTAGTATTGTTACTTATATTACAAATGCAGTTTATTCCCTCTCCCAATTCCTGGATCAAATTTCATTATTTTTTCTTTTCCCCAAAGGAGAATATTTTAAATGCCCACCTATTAAGCACTTCTAATCTGTCCATTAATGTGAGGAGTAAGTCATCAGTATTTGTCTTTCAAAAATCATTTTTTAGATCACCTTTGCTTTTTGTTTTATCAAATTTTGTCCTAGTGCTCTGGGGTTCTGACAAGCTTAAGGAATATTTGTTCCAGATTATTAATAAGTGCTAGAGTTCAGGTGCTCAAAAGGCATATACCTTCAAACACTTAGGTTAGGACCATAGAGAGTGCAAGTAGGTGATGTTTTAATCGAGTACATCAAGATAAAGGTTTATTGTCCTGGCCAACTCCATTTAAAAACATGGTCCAGATGTCTGAAACACTTCCCATTTCTGTGACAGTGGTGTGATCAGTATCCCTTCGGAGCTGTAGCCTGCAGTCAGTTACATGTTCTGCATACATCTGTGCTGTAGGTACACACCATTTCTTTAGAGAGTGGAGGGCAGCTCGCTTGCTTGTTTGGAGGTTTGTGTCTACAGAAAGGACCCCTACAGAAAACTAGTTGCGTTAGTGGCTTTTCTATATTTCTGTTTTTAGAAGTCCCCTTCTGTGTTGGCACAAACCATCCATGCATTCTTTTTCCAGGTGGTTTGTAACTGTGGAAACAGTTTTAAGCACCTGCATGGCTAACAGTGTGATTCGAATCCTTACCTGGGCGTGCTCCTAATCCTGTGAGAGCAAAAAAACAAGGAATGATACTACAAGATAAAATGGTACTTTGAAACAGGGGAACAGAGCTAATATCTGTCTGGTTTCATCTTATTATTTTGAAGTTAACATTCAATAAATATTCAGTGTAAAGTTAACACTCAGTAGGGCTGTGCTGGCTCTCAGCGAAAGCTTCCGTACACTTCATATGTGCTGGTAGAAATCTACATTTTGTGCAGGTGTGAGCCACAGGACAAGCGATAATATGAATTGCCACTGTATTGTGATTTACAACTCCATTAACTTCCATTATACAGTCTTCTGAATGTGATGAGAAAAACTTAAGAGAACAACCAACATAAAATGAAAGAGTATGCTAGTAGCGTAGAACATATCCAGTAAATTTTAAGAAAAGGTTCCATTAAAATGCAGTGATAATCTAGCAGTAAATGGAATTTACACTTTTAGAGAAGCTATATTTTAGACTATCAACCTCAAACTGATGTTCAGATAGCATCTAGTTACCGAGCTGAATATATTGTATTGCCATAGGCATGTGAAGAACTCATCTATCTGGGGCTTCTGAAGTACCTTTTACCACCAATAACTATATATCATTCACCTTACACCCTGCCTGAGCTGCTTTCATATTAGGTAATTGACAAATAATGAAGGTTTATGCTGAGCTATTTTACATTCATTCTTATTGTTCTTTACATGTGACAGTGTGGATTGACTAACCTTTTATGCATGCGAATGAGTAGTCTGAAGCTTTAGTGAACAGGTCTATTGAAAGAAAAATACTGAGAGTTCTATTAAGTGTATTTATTTATCATTAATATTAATTAGTCATTCACTTCTTTCTATAAAGATTGCCTTCTTTATTCCTACTTGCTTCTTGTTTTCTTTATTTAAAACAGTATAAGGTTTTCTGAGGTCATTTGAAAGATAAAAGCTGATCACCTACTCTCTATAATACTCAGATTAGCTTCACATCAGTCTCCCTCTTTAGTTAAGGCATCTTTTTTCTGTCATTAACTGGCAAAGTACTACCAATCTGAAAGTTGCATCCTTGCCATAAAGTGAAAGGAAGGTTAAGCTAATTTTCTTCTGTCTCTAGGTTGCTTGTTTGCTTAGAAATGCCACCTGTAGACTCATTTGACAGGAGAACATCCTAAAATAAAGCACATGTAGTACTAAGATCATCATTTAGTGCAGAGGCATCAGATAAGCTCTAAGGGCAAAGACTTCTTGGAAACCAGAGACTCAATAGGTCCGAAAATGAAGCAAAAACTATCAAAAGCTTTTTCTACATCGGGAAAAATATAAGGTTGAATAATTGCATAAAGATTGTTATAATAGTGCGTCACCTCGTATATTCTGATCTTAGCACTTCACCTTTGGAGGACAAAGTCCAAGCAAGCCTGCGAAAAAGCCTTACTCTGCTTAGCAGAAATCCAGCGTGTCCTCTGGTTGTGATGTTCAGAAAGGCAGCCCAGGAGAAAGCAAGGAAAGAACTTGCTTTCCTGATAGAAACTACCACCCATGCTAGGCACATCACTGACTAGAGAGAGAGACCTGCCCACCCTGATGGGCAAGCAAGAAGGGAAAGGGGAAAACCCACTATTTTCTCAGTTACAGTATGAAAAAGACAGTAAATCAGAACTGGGAAACTAGAATCCTAATGTTATCCCATTCTTCAAAAATTTCAGGATCTTCAAAATGTCTGTCTGGAGCAAGGATTAAGGTTTAAATATCCCTTTTTTTTTTTTTTCCCCTTCAAAGTTAAAGTCCAGAAAAATAAAAATATTTCTTATGCATTTTGGGATGTGTGGGTAGTTTTTAAGTACTCATTTTTGGTTTGGTTTTCTTTTTTTTATCTTAAACATTAAAATGACAGCATTTAAAACAAGAAAATTAGTATCTTTCATTTAAAAAGTTCTGCAGTAAATAACCAGAGATTGGGGGTGGTTCTTATGGTGCTGAACAAAAAGAAATTGACCTTAAAACCATCTTTAAAAAAATACTGTTTCTTGATGAAAACCTCTTTAACTGGGTAATTGCCACTTTTCTATATTAATTTTCAGGGCAGGACTGCACTTTAATTAAGTTCAGCAGTCCATAAACACTCTAATCGTTTCCTTTCATTAATGCATGTAAATTTTAAGGGCAAGACACTGCAATGCATACTCACTTGATGAGTGCTTACTCATATGAATCACTATACCCTCTTCAGAGGACTGTCTTAGAAAGACCTGCAGAAACAGGAGATGCCCAGGCAGTCCACACTGGTGCACAGATAGTATCGCATTGTTTCCTTCGTACTTAGATCAGTAAGGGTACATACATTTGCCTGATTCTCAGTGACAGGGACAGAATCGTGTAGAAATTCTGCAGTGAATGAAAATCACAGCAGTTTTCTCCCATTTCAGGTCTTCAGGGGTTCTGAAAATTTGCATAAATATTTATGTTGACAGGTGACAGGACTAATTTTTTGACTGAATTTTTATTCTAAATTATATCAGCCAGTTTGCCTAATAGACCAGATGAAGACTGTACCTGGATAAATGTTGCTGAAGCTTTCACCCCAGCGTCTGTGACCTCATGATCTGGTCTGCGCCTGCCTGCTGAGACTCCGCTGGCGACGGGGGTGCTCCTCCGAGGCTGTCAGAGACACCGCTTTGTCAACATGATGCTTGGAAGGAGATGCACATAATAACATAAAGGTTTCTGTGCAGTGTTCGTTTAGCCATAAAAAGGTCACCTACTTTTGTCCAATAGTCCCACAAAAATTTAAATAGCAGTATTACTCTGATTGACAGCACGTACAACTGATTAAAAAATAGCTAGTGCTATGTGAAAGCTTGAAAACTGCTCAAGTGAGTACAAATAACTTAACAGAGCAGTCAGAACCAGACATTTTCTCTCCTGTAAAAGAAACTATGTGATAAATAAGGACATAGATTAAGAGACAGGCATAATAGTTGCTGCTGCTGAAACCCTGACCGGGACCATGCCCTGTCCTCTGTGTGGAGGACAGACTGGGACTTGGCAGCTCTGGCTTCTTCTCCTATTTTCGCCACAGCTTGCCTTATGACTGACAAGTCTCACTTAGCTTTTATGTCCTTCTGCTGCCTGATCCCACAGATGAAGTCGTTTGTCCCGAGTGCCTCTTCTACAGCAGCCTTATGATGACCCCATATGCTCGTACTGTCTCTAGATGGAATTAGCCAAAGAACAGGACTTGTTAATGTACAGTTTATACAGTACTACTAGGAAAGAATACGCAGTTCACAAGGATGTTCTTTTCTTGTTGGAAAGCTGATTTTAGTCAGGTTTGTTGCGTTTTTTCCTATAAAGTATTTTTCTGATGCTTGGAAAAACAGAAGAACAAAAACCAAAGCTACTTCTATGAGTTGGAGTGATGCAGCTTAAGGGGTTGCTTTTTTGTCAATTTAACTTTTTAGAAAAAAAGAAAAAGAAAAAAAAAGCTTATTTTGTTAGCTTATATTGTGGCAGCACACTGCAAGGCTCTAGTCATGTAGTAACAGGGAGTACAACTGCAATGCTGGCATTCCTTTCAAGCAGAGGGTGTATCCTGCCCAACAAGCAGGTAAAACTTTCAAAATACATCTGACATGCTTCTGACAGAAAGCAGATAACATCAGAACTGTAGTCCTGAAACCCTTTGGCCAGCAGGAAATGTGGACAAAATGTAACACACTTTCCACTGCTGCATGGTCAAATATCTTCTTTCAGCAATATCTGTTCTCTTAATTCACTCAGCTGAAACTGAATACTGCAGCAGGAGAGGCAACACTCAGTTTTTACTTTTGCTTTGTCACTTAACAATATTATTTTGTTAAGCTTGTTAACTTTATACTGTGATGGGTTCAGCCTAAATTGTTTGCAGGTACTACAAATAATTGTTTTACCCACTGCTCTCATTTTTAATGAAACTGGATGGAAAAACTCATTGTTCTTAAATATAATTACTCAGCTTTAGGCTATTCCAGGGAAATTTTCACACATAAAAGTAGACCAGATGGGGAAGAAAGGAATAAACAGTTTCCAAAGGCAGTGGCTATTAAGAGTGCTGTTGAAAAAAAGGTCCACTGTTTGAATGCATTAGCATCGTCATTACTTAAAACCCATGGCTATTTATAAGTGTTGAATTGGTCACTGGAGGGAGCTGAGATTGCTCTAAGCTACAGTCAGCTGCGTGTAAGTGGTGCCCTTTGCAATGTGCTCTGATGGCAGCAACGCCGAGCTGTGAAAGCCCTCTTGGGGGCCAGGCAGGAAGCAGGTCTACATCAAGGTTAAAATTGTTCTCTTTGTAAGAAAAAAACTTATTAATGAGGAGGGAAGAATTGTATTGGGGTTGTATTGTTTTGTTTTGTTTTTTGACATATCTGGCAGTTTAATAATAGGGCTTTGGTGAAATAAATTCATCCATGTTTGCCTTAAGGATGTGCATGTTATTTATTGTCTTGGAGTGTACAAAGGAAATTATTTCAGTAGAGAGCTGAGCTTTGTGTATCATATGCCTGAAAGGAAACATCAGCCACAGTGCTCACAACAGTCTTTTCAAAGCCAGCAAGAGGAATGGTCACCGCAGCAGGATTCCCCACAGCTCTGTTTCATCACGAATTTGTCTTTGGTTTGTTTTTATCCTCCCATTGGAAGAATGAGTCTCTGGAGGGACTGGCTGATTTTTAACTCTGTCACAGAGTGCTGGGAGTCGAAATAACACCTCTGACTCCAGCAATGTCCTACAACATTGTAAGTAACGACACAGGAAAAAGTAGGCTATTTAAACAAGTGGAAGAAAGACTTACCCAGCTGCACTCTGGTGCACCAGTATCCATCCCTACCCTGCACAGGGGAATCGTCTGCAGAAGAATAGCACGGTTGCTTGCACTCTGCAGAACCCAAATCATCTTTTCCATTTCAATCACAAGCCTTTGCCATACACTCAGCCAACTTTCTCTCATTTCATTTATTTTTCCTATCTGGTTTAGACCATTGTCACCCTCTACTTTAATTTTTCCTGGTCTTCTACATTTTGAGAGGAGAGGAACCGAAGCAGAATACAGTATTCAAACTGCAGATACTTCATTGAATAATATAGTGTAAAAATTATACTCTCTGTGCTGTACTCTTACCATAATAGTTCCTAATATATCATGTATTTTTTAACTCCACAGAAGCACTGAACTGTGTTTTCATGGGTCTAGCTATTATAATGATCATCTCAGTGCCCATGCCTGTGTATGCAAAGTTGTGTGTGTCTCCTTTCCAACATGCATCTCTCTTCTTTTGTCTACATTGAATTTCCTTACCTGGTCCTTCAAACATGACTCTTAGGAGGTCCTTCCACAGTTATTCACAACTGGTCCTTAATTTACTGTTCTGACTGGTTTAGTATCATCTGCAAATTCTGTTACCTCTTCCCAATGATTAAGAAAAGGCTGAATGCTGTGTCCAACATGGGGACCGAGCCTACCATGATTCACCTCTTTTTTGAAAGATCTTCGTGCAAAATTTGAACAGTAAGATTGAAGCCGTGGTTCTGAGCTAACCACCTGAGCCGCTTTACATATTTCTACCTGTAACTCTGAAGCAGAAGACTCTGGAGGAGAAGACAAAGCCATTTTACTGGCATTAATCAAGGACACGTAGGTACACTAAAACATCTAACTTGTCCTCCATGCCAATTTTCACAAGTACATCTTTTGTGATGGGTTGACCCTGGCTGGATGCCAGGTGCCCTCTAAGCTGCTCTATCACTGTCCCTCCTCAGCTGGACAGGGGGAGAAAAAACTATGAAGAAAGGCTCGTGGGTCGAGAGGACAGGGAGATCACTCAGCAACTACTGTGACAGGAAAAACAGACTCAGCTTGGGGAAATTAATTTAATTTATTAACAATCAAATCAGAATAAGGTAATGAGAAATAAAACCAAATCTTAAAAACACCTTCCCCCCACCCCTCCCTTCTTCCTGAGCTCAACTTTACTCCTGACTTTCTCTACATCATCCCACCAGCAGCACAAGGGGACGGGGATTGGGGGTTGCAGTCAGTTCATCACACGTTGTCTCTGCCGTTCCTTCCTCCTCACACTCTTCCCCTGCTCCAGCGTGGATCCCTCATAGGGTCACAAGTCCTGCAGCAAACCTGATCCAGCATGGGTTCCTCTCTCCACAGCTCCACAGATCCTGCCAGGAGCCTGCTCCAGCACGGGCTTCCCATGGGGTCACAGCCTCCTTTGGGCACATCCACCTGCTCTGGCATGGGGTCCTCCATGGGCTGCAGGTGGATATCTGCTCTACTGCTGACCTCCACAGGCTGCAGGGGCACAGCCTGCCTCACCATTGTCTTCTCCACGGGCTCCAGGGGAATCTCTGCTCTGGTGCCTGGACCACCTCCTCCCCCTCCTTCTTCACTGCCCTTGGTGTCTGCAGAGTTGTTCCTTTCACATATTCTCACTCCTCTCTCTGGCTACCATTGCATAGCAGGTTTTTTTCCCTTTTTCCTTTTCTTAAATATGTTATTCCAGAGGTGCTACCACCGTTACTGATGGGCTCAGTCTTGGCCAGTGGTGGGTCCATCTTGGAGCCAGCTGGCATTGGCTCTATTGGACATGGAAGAAGCTTCCAGCAGCTTCTCACAGAAGCCACCCTTATAGCTCTCCTGCTACACACACAAACCCAATACAGTTGCCTGAGTATCTCAGGAAATCATGCTGAGACAATGACTTCAGTGTGGCACCGGTGTCCATATTCAGCTGGATGGTGCTGAGCATGAGGTAACTAAGCTTTCTGCTCCACTGTTCCTGAAGATGTCCAGCTTTGTACTCTGTCTGAAAATCTCCTATTGCTGAAGCCAAAGAGAGTTTTGTGTTGATGAGTGGAATGTAGAATATTTCTTACATACTACGAAATACATGCAAATAATGGTGTACATTTCTGGGTATTTTCAGTCTATTATCCGTAAACTTTCTTTATAGGATTCAAATATTGTTCTGCTGAGAAGCAGTGGCCCTCTATGGAAAATTAATGAGGCCATGGAAATGGGTTTTAAAGTGTACATCATTTGCTGTATGTAGCTAACGAGCAAGGGAAGACATTCACATTTTTCCCCTCTTAAATGTTCCTGGTTTTCAGTTGAAACCATTTTCTGCTAATTAATCCTAATTCATGCTGCCCCCTGTATTCTTCAAAGAACTTTTTCTTTGTCATTTAAAAGTGCATGCAAGTCAGACATAGCTGCACACAGGCATTCAGATATACATATATATATGAGAGGTTGGCTTTCAAGTTACCTTATCTAGTGATAGACAGTAGATTCAGTAAGGTGAGGCATGTTATTAATGAGAGTTATAGTAACTGTAAAGTGTTTGCTTACTGCTTCACTGTAAGGGAGCAATTTCCTTTCAACTTCATAAAGTAATAGAGAAAACAAACCCGCTGCTGAGGAAAAGAAATTGTCATGAAAGCTTGAGAAGGTAATAGCAGAAGGAATGCTTCTAGATAGATCTATTATATTCCACATTGCAACAGCCTTTGGAATAACCTAGAGCACTCCATGAAGTCTGGTCATGAATATAAAGCCATGTGTGTTAGAGAAATACTTTACTGCTGAGTATGTAATAATTGTTACATAGAGAATTGTATTGAGTGGAGTGACTAGTCCCATGCTGTTCTGAAGTTATTGTCATGCTTAATATCTTTTGGATATATTCTTATAACTTCTGAGAGACTTACTTGCTTAGTACTTTGCAAGGGTTGCATAGATCCACTAGTATGGATTCATTTATTCCGCCACAGCTTTCACAATGTACAACAAAAACCCTATCGATATCATCATTATTAAGCATTTCCCTCTCACTGTTTGCTAGCTACCTCGGAGTCAAGAACAGTCAAAAAAAATTGTCTGCTTTTAAAAGGATGAACCAAGATTTCTTTCCTTAGTGCTGAGTTTTAATGAACCACGCCTTCACAGGTCTCTACCATTTGGAGAATATGAACAAGAACAACAACATACACTGAGGTTTATAAGTTTTCAAATGAGAAAAATATCTGTTCTCTTAGGGTTACTTAAAGTTAAGGTTACCTAAAGCTAAGGACAGTGTGTGGGCTTGGGAGTTTTTTGGTTTTCCTGAACTAGTTAGTCTCCTGACCATTTATCTCGACGATAATGTTTATCTTGATATTATGCAACATGATCAGCTCATATCTGCTCAGAACATTTGGGGTTTTTAGTGAAGAAAAACCTAAGTAACTCCCTCTCTGCCCTCCACAAACACCAAAATGTTCAGTGACAGAGGTTGTCTTGGATCCCTGGGAAGGGGATCATCTCCAGAACCAAAACAGAATCTCCAAGGACTGAAAAGCTCCATCCAAGTGCTGTGTGCTCAAGAAGAAAGGTAGGAATGAAAAAATGGTTTTAAGTCTCTGTGGCTGGAATTCAATGCAGATTTTTTTCTGCCAGAAGTACAATCTTGAGCACTTTAATAATTGGGCTTCTCCATTGCTTTTACTGTCATTAACTCTAGGATGAACGTACATGCTGCCAACAGAGGTAGACCTAACCTTCTTTCTTTCCTCCTGGTTGTTTTTGCTTGCATTAACATTGCTGGGGAAACAGACCCAGGGAGCTGACCTGGCCAAAGAATACTCTCTTTTCTGTCTAGAACAGTTTTCAGCTGGGGCATCTTCCTGGTGTAGTTTTTGTGTCACCTGCCACATAAAGTGTAAAGCTGCCTAAGGAAAGGCATGGAAATGTGATGAAGAAAGATGGCATCATTTTCTTCTCTATGAACAGATAAAATAGCCTTCGGGACTTCATTCAAGCCCTAGACTATCTCTAACACAACAAATTGATTCTTACTCAAATCACTATTACCTCTGTAAAGAGATTATGGCCCATTTCTTGAAAAAAAAGAGATTTTGGTTTTTTCACTAAATAATAGCTGTGAAGTGAGAGATCACCATAGAACCTAAGTTTGTTTAGTATCTGTCCTTTAAATATTTCCTCCCAGGTGAGAATGTTCCTTAAGGCACTTAATTATCACCTCAAAAAAAAGAATCAACCCTAAAAATAAATTCAGGAGAACTGCAGAATGATAGGAAAATTGGTAGAATATATTCAGTGCATTTAAATGTTCATAAAAGTTGCCAAGTTGCAGCCTGAGAGAGTGAAACATGGGTTCTTTGATGCATCCTGGACTTCAATAAGCCATGGTAGAGATTTCATTGTGACAAGGGACCAATTTCTTCAGCTGCCTGAAACAGGAGAGAAAAATAAAGCAGATGTTTCCACAGTAGAATTAAGACCAGGAGATATACAAGCAGAGATCTAAATAATTTCTATCTCATTTTTTATGACACATTTGTGAATTATTTGCATTGTGCACTTGTAATTAGAGAGCAGAACAGATGGTAGAAGTTTAGTTTAAAAAAACAAAGAAAATATTTCTTTTAAAAAACAGTGATGCCAAGGATTTATTTACTACATCTGAAAGGTGTTTCTCCCTTCTCTCTGTAACTGCTCCACTGACATTAAATGGGAATGAAGTGAGACCTAAGGGCATGCCTATGCTTGAAACTCCGCATTTTGTGTATCCATTCATAACGATATACAGCACACTGCACATATCTACTATTTTGTTATTTTCTGATGAAAACGTGTTCACAATGACAAATGCAATTGTGATAAAAACTATAGCAACTACAGATCAATGCTATGTTTTGAAAGGAGCAGACACCATTCTGGTCAGAAATCCCATGGTTCATTGATTCAAAATTGTGCTGTAGTCACTCTGGGTTTTCTCACATTGCATATTGCAAGGTGAAGGAAATCTAAGTGATCGTGAGAAAAAGGCTGACAATTGGAAATTATATTGTTTGACCCATACAAGCTCTTTGCCTTTGTTATCAAGTGCCATGTTGAAAATGTCAAGACACGGAAAAAAACCCGTATTGGTAATTGCTGGAAGGTTGCAGAGATGTAGATTATTGCAGACCAGACTACAATCTCTTTACAGTATCATGATTATGTTGATAAGTGTATCTAAGAAAGTAGGAGAAGGACTTAGCAAAATAAAAACTATCAAAGTAATTAGATCACTCTACAAACATCAAGAGTAGCCTTACAGTCAGGAATACATCCTTTTCTGAGGTATATGTTGTAGTGAAAAAAATGTCATTAAGTGCAATAATTGAGTAAAATACAACAGCTTGTGATATCCATGAAATTGTATTAATTCCATCTTGGCCATAGACTTTGAATGAGTATGTAACCAAGTTTCCAGAGTCGTAAATTTGGTCCTAGTACCATTGATGGGCGCAGCAGCAGTACAGTGCAAAAATAAGATATGCCTTTGCAAATATGTATGAAGCATATAGATTGATTTTTTATATTACATATTAATGACTACACTCAGAAATAGCCATAATATTAGGAATCTTTTCTGGTATTCTTGATTTTGTATTTGTATTTAAGAAATGAAATACACTTAGAGTTAACCTCCAAAAGTGAGCAGAATTGCTTGCCAAGATCCCAGTGGTCTAGTCATAAAGCAGATTAAAGCATTAAGGAGAAAGCAATACTATTTTTAAAGCATATCCTTAATTTGGGTGGCATTGGTTTCTTTTCTGTTTTTTTTCTTTCCGAACCTTTCACCTCTTACTGTGATGACACCTAAGAAAAGTCCCTAAGTTCATAGTACGAGCAGGTTTTTAATGACATTTAAAAGAGTTGAGGTATGATTTCATCTTCCTCTTCTGTTCGCTTTATCACAGGAGTATATTTTACAGATGAATGGCTCTGGAATATAGCTCTAGGTCATATTAAATAAGTAGGTAGAGGGCCATAGCTTATCATAATTTATCATAAATTTTTGCCTCTAAAGGAAGATATACAGCTGTTGAACAAAAAGTGTTTGGCTGTGAAATGGGCTGTAAAGTCACTGAACTGCTGTTTGCCAGATATGAAATTAAAACGGATTATTTGCTTCTTTCACTGCAGTAGCCAAGAACCATGCACTGTGCAAATCCAGAGTCTGTAAAAATAAATTTCTGACACATGTCCAAGACATGTTTCAATTTGGGTGTGAAATCTGAGTGCTGCAAAATATGGGAGGTAGCTATCTCTACTATAAAGAAATAAATCAGTTTTCCTACTTTTCAAATTTGAAAGGAAAGAAAAAAGATAAATTGTACCTTGCAAACTTTGGAATTTTATATAAGCAACACCTCTCCCCAGCCTCAACGTAAATACACAAATATACGCACTTGGGTTTGAGACCACGTCTATAATGGGCTGCTTGTACTGGAGATTGTGTGTAGACAAAATGTTCTCCAACCATACACAGACTTTTAGTTCTGAATCTCAATTGAGCAGGTGACTGACTTAATGTCCCCACCATCAATTTCTACCAACACCTGGGAGGCATCTTCCCATCGTTATGTTGACACAAGGGGCTGTGCAAACTATTCCTAATCTGCTTTGGCAAAATCAGCCCAGCTAAAGCAAATCTCCCTTGCTGTTGCTTTGGAGCCAGCCTAGATGACCTTGCCTGTGTGAAGAGTTCTTATGATCCCCGCCAGCTGGCAAAGTGGTGGGGACAGCAGACTGCACCAGAATGGCAATAACAAGCAGTTTGGGGATAGATATAAGTACAGCCACACCATCTGTTTGCTGTGTAAACATCTACCTACTACCTGTACTGGCAACGATTTTGTATAATAAGAACACACTTCAAAAGCAAAGTATGCTCTTCGGACAAAAGCACTCCTGTGCATCTACACTAAAGCACCTCTGCTGGCATGGCCAGCTGAGTCATGTGTTAGGTATTCACAAGATTTATGAAGAGACGTAATTAACTTTATAAGAATAGTGATTGCCTTTCCATTTTCCCCAATGTGTTTTGGGTATGGCTTGGAATTGACACCGCAGAGGTGGCACAGTCCTTACAGTGAATATGGTCAGATTGGTACAAAGTATACAGACTTTCACACTATGGGACAAAGTCCTCCTTTGTAAACACTTGAAAACTGATTTAGTCTTATGCACCCTTCGAAATTCAGCAAAACATTTCACTTGGAGAAATCTCTAGTCTGTTCTTTTTGGACATTTGCATAACTTTTGTGATGCAATTTGCACTTCATATATGTTGTGTGACTGGATTTTGTATAGTATGGAATCCTTGTGTTCAACAGATATTTCATGTACTCATATTAATGGAATATTTGATCTCATTTTATATTTCCAGAATAACTTACATGTGTATATGCAAAGAAATTGTACTGCTGTTGAGGTAGCATAATTTAGCTCGGTAATTGTTGTGGACATTGGATAAGGTGCATATTACAGTTTGAATTCCTTTCTAATCTTTCTAATGAACTTTCTCCTACATCTAAAAGGGGCATTTTACCAACTTTCTAGCTATCAGGCAGTAACCACTGGATTCTGTTTTCTTTACTAAGATTCTGTGAGATTCTCTGAAGCTCCAAAAAAGGCCCCATCCCACACTGCCAGCTGCTTAGCATTTTAGCTAATATTCATCTGAACTTAATGTAGACCTATAGCAGTATGGAACAAAGTGTATCATTTTTGATTTACCCAATAATAGCCCTCCGTTTTCTCATCCTTCAAATCAAGGTGAGGTACAGTACACACACCAGCAAGAACTCTCAACAACTTATTAAATCTTGTAGAAAATTGTATTTCTAGGGAAGTAATGTATCTTTTTTTGTCAGTATTGAGCCATTGCTGTTCTATATGGTGCCAATAGCATTAGACCTGATGTTGGTCTGAGACATTAAGTAGCAATAAAGACCACTCTCTTGGTTTAGTTGTTCTCATCAGCTAGATCTGGGCAGTTTCTTCCTTTGGGTGCCTTTAACCTGCCCTGCATCCTTCCCCGCTGCTTTTGTATGCAGCTGAGGGGGCTGTGCCGGTCCTGTGGCCACTGCTGAGTAATTTATGTGGAGCAGAAACTGATCCATGAAATAGATGCCACTGAATAGCCTGGGACTTCCTTCCATGCCCAGGCGTGGCTCATCTCTAACAGACGGAGCTGTTGCTTTCTCCTGCCCGAGGAACAGCTGCCTCTGCTCCCCGAGATAACCCGCACAGGTCTCTTGGTGCTCAGCCTGAGGAAGGGCTTCAGGCCATGAAGTCTGGTCACCTTCCTCCACGCTATGTCCTTTGCAGCTGAGGACTGAAACAGCAGAAGAACAAAACTGTGGAGACATCTTCCTTTGGAAACTTCCCTGCTCTTTGAGACCACTGTCCAGTTCTGCCTGGCATAGCCTTGCAGGTGTACAGCCCTGAAAGTGCTGTAGTAGTCAGACCCAGGTGAGGTGCTTGTCCTTCATTTGAGCTATATTTTACCATCAAAGGAGATGGTAAAACAGCTTCTGCATTTTCTTGTGATAGGCTTTGGTTTGGGATAAGGGGGAAGTTGGTTATTTCATTCTATGAGCAAATATTTATTTGTGGCAGAGTCTTAATTGAAAGTAACATGTAATTTTCTCCAATTGACAACATAAAATGAGATTGTGTTTCTCTTCCCTAAACTTGTTTTGAAGCATTCTACATAGCAACAGAAGAAGGGCAAAAAAGACCCAGTAGGAAAAAGACCAATTTTGCAGTGAAAACTTGTTCTTTTTATTATTATTCTTGGGATGCCATTGCAGAGAGAATAACCTTAATTTTATTATGTATGTGTATATTATCTGCATTATAAATTAGATAGGGTTGTTCAAAAATAAAATTAGAATCTAAATAAACCACAGTTATTGCCATATACAATACTCAGCAGTGTTCATTCGGCAAAAGAATGGCTCTTGAGTCATATATAAATTAATATAAAATAATACTTCAGGTTGAAAGGGACCTTGGGAGGTCATCTACTTCCAGTTGACTACCCAACTAGATGATATCCAAGGGTCCCATCCAATTTTCTGCTTTAAGTAAGACAAAAGAAGTAAGTTGCTCTGGTCTTTGTCTAGTCACATTTAGAGCATCTCCACGGATGGAGAACACATAACCTCTTGTATTGTTTTTGATTGGGATAGAGTTAATTTTCTTCCTAGTAGCTTGTATGGTGCTATGTTTTAGATATGTGGTGAAAACAGTGTTGATAATATAGGGATGTTTTAGTTATTGTTGAGTAGTGCTTACCCAGCATCAAGGCCTTTTCTGCTTCTCACATTGCCCCACCAGCAAGTAGGCGGGGGGTGCACAAGAAGTTGGGAGGGGACACAGCCAGGACAGCTGACCCCAACTGACCAAAGGGATATCCCACACCATATCCTGCACCTGGGTCGGGGCAACCACCAGTATCAATACAGGCTGGGGGGATGAAGGGATTGAGAGCAGCCCTGCCAAGAGGACTTGGGGGTACTGGTGGATGAAAAGCTGGACATGAGCCAGCAATGTGTGCTCACAGCCCAGAAGGCCAATCATAACCTGGGTTGCATCAAAAGAAGTGTGGCCAGCAGGTTGAGGGAGGTGATTCTGCCCCTACTCTGCTCTGGTGGGACCCCACCTGGAGTACTGCGTCCAGCTCTGGAGCACTGCGTCCAGCTCTGGAGCCTTCAACACAAGACAGACATGGAGCTGTTGGAGCTGGTCCAGAGGAGGGATGCAAAAAAGATCAGAGGGATGGAGTTGTTCAGCCTGGAGAAGAGAAGACTTCGGGGAGACCTTATCGCAGCCTTTCAGTACTTAAAGGGGGCTTCTAAGAAAGATGGCAACAAACATTTTAGCAGGGCCTGTTGCAACAGGACAAGGAGTAATGGTTTTAAACTAAAAGAGGGTAGATTTAGACTAAGTATAAGGAAGAAATTTTTTACAATGAGGTTGGTGAAACACTGGAACGAGTTGCCCAGAGAGGTGGTCGATGCCCCGTCCCTGGAAACATTCAAGGTCAGGTTGGATGGGCCTCTGAGCAACCTGATCTAGTTGAAGATGTCCCTGCCTACAGCAGGGAGGTTGGACTAGATGACCTTTAAAGGTCCCTTCCAACCATAACTATTCTATGATTCTGTGATTCTATGATATGACATCACACTCAGCAATAAAAGCTTAGGGAAGAAGGAGGAAGGGGGACATTCAGAGTAATGGCGTTTGTCTTTCCAAGTAACTGTTACATGTGATGGAGCCTGCTTTCCTGGAGATGGCTGAACACCTGCCTGCCGATGGGAAGGAGTGAATGAATTCCTTGTTCTGCTTTGCTTGTGTGTGCAGCTTTTGCTTTACCTGTTAAACTGTCTTTATCTCAACCCACAGTTTTTCTCACTTTTACCCTTCCAATTGTGAGCAAGCTGTGCAGAACTTAGCTGCCTGCCAGGGCTAAACCACAACACCTCTGTGGACACAGTGCTTGAACACAGTCAGGGTTTCTTTTGGTTTTTCTGTCTTCTCCCTGTGCAGTAATTTGTGGTAATTGCTTCATGCCTTTTACTGTGTACCTCTGTCTTCTCAATGAAGTGCTTAATCCATTTAGGTTGACTTCAGTTAGATTTCCTGTTCCCTCTTCTTCTCCAGGGTAAACCAAATTGGCTCCTCCATGTTCCCCAATATGCATCTTGCTGTCAAACGTTCCCCACTCCCTGGTGGCCATCAGCAGGACATTTACAACATGCATACCTCTGCCACTTTGTTCAGAAAGGAAGGGTACTTCATCAAAATGGCAAATAATATAGGGGACCTGAAGGTGCTATAAACTTACACGTCTTAAACTAGAGGCCAAAGTGATCAATAATTAACTTTAGCTAATAATCTAAACTTTGTCTGTATCCTTGATTCATTGTACTCTGTAGTTCTTGGGCTGTTGTGTAGCTAAGTATTTTAAAGGTTACATGCATAAATAGTGTGTTAATAAAGTATAAACATCTGTAATTATATGCTATATGTAACTATCAGAGGACACTTAAAACCAGCAAGCTCTGAGGCGTCTCCAGCATGACTTGGTAGTGAGTTCTTGAGACTTGTTTTTGTTGTTCTTTTTTTAACATGGAGGTACAGATTTATGATTTCAGTATTTAGTACACTATTATAGAACCATCAGGCACTAAGTTTTTTCTCTAATTCAATACTTGTAATTGTGTCCAATATTCCTACTTTTGCAGTGTTTTCGCTCTCTTTGAGGAGAAAGAGAAATTTTTCACTTTAATTCACTACAACTTCTGTTGGTTAAAAAAATTTACTTTAAAAAATGTCTATAAAAATAGTGTAAGAAATAACTGGACATACTGATATAAAAGTCAAGGACGGAAAATATATTGACAGTCATTCACACTTCAGCTCTTGAAATCCATTTCATTTAATCCTCTTAACAAGATACAAACAGAAATTACACAATTCAACTCAATGAAGTTATGGGGCTGTAAGTATAAAGACAATCAGGACTAGTGTGTGGAGTTAGAAAGGAGCATAAAGTGATGTTTTCATAGAGAAATTCCACAGTTTAAATAAATAATGAAACAAATATTTTCAGGTATTCTAAGGCTGCAACCTGTTGGGTGGACAATCTGCTGGTATGTTTGGTTTTGGTTTGTTCATATGCATTCAGGGAGAACCGAGTTGGGTTAAGGAACATCCATTCTTAGGCAGCCCTGAAGAGAGACACAAGCAAAATCTGCAAGTCACGTGATGTCCCCACTGTTTCTTCTTGTGGGTGGTAGGAGGGATGCAAGGAATGACCACACAGGTGCTTCCCTGCACCACTCAGGTTCAGAGCACAGCTGCAGTGAAACAGACAGCTTCTGAGATTGTAGCTAATTGCAGCTCAGTCCAATTACTTGCCACTGCTTTTTATTGGCATACTAGTGTTGTGTTTTAACCCCAGCCGGCAACTAAGCCCCACACAGCCGCTCACTCACTCCAACCTGGTGGGGTGGGGAGAGAATCAGAAGGGTAAAAGTGAGAAAACTCGTGGGTTGAGATAAAGACAGTTTAATAGGGAAAGCAAAAGCCGCGCACATAAGCAAAGCAAAACAAGGAATTCCCATCAAAACACCACTTCCTATCGGCAGGCGTTCAGCCATCCCCAGGAAAGCAGGGCTCCATCATGCATAATGGTTACTCGGGAAGACAAACATCACTCTGAACGTCCCCCCTTCCTTCTTGTTCCCCCAGTTTTATATGCTGAGCATGAGGTCATATGGTATGGAATATCCCTTTGGTCAGTTGGGGTCAGCTGTCCCAGTGTCCCCTCCCAACTTCTTGTGCACCCCCAGCCTGCTCGCTGGTGGGGTGGGGTGAGAGGCAGAAAAGACCTTGACTGTGTGCAAGCACTGCTCAGCAGTAACGAAAACATCCCTGTGTTATCAATCAACACTGTTTTCAGCACAAATCTGAAACACAGCCCCATACTAGCTACTATGGAAAAAATTAACTCTATCCCAGTCAAAACCAGCACAACTAGTTTAGTTACAATCTATTCTGGTGTAATACTGCATACAATAATTCAAATTGCTTATAAAAGCTGCATGTTATGTTAGTTGATTTACTGAAAGACCTGTTCTGTGTAAAGCAATGATATGAACTCTGCTATTTGGAAGTTGAGGAATTCTGAAACAGTAGGTGTTTTGCTTTTCTCAAATTAGATTCTTTTGGCTCTTCTGCATATTTGACTATTAACTATTTTCTACAATTCTGCTTGGTTCAGATTAAAAATGCTTAGGAGATTGTAAACAAAGACATTCATGGCGAATGTGATATGGTATGGAATACATGTTACTCTAAAGCATTCTATTGTTTCACCAAAGTATTTCTCTATTTAGGAAGACCTAGTATTTAAAATCTCATCTTCCTGGTGAGTATTTTCCATTATTTCCAACAATAAGAAAAAAAAAATATTGTATTGCTTAAGCTGATGCAGAAATTCCTCCTTAGGCAGGTATCTAATTTTTAGTTCTTTCTTGTCTGGCAACAGTTCATGAATATACTGTTATCTGTGTCTGGAAAGACATAGGGGATGAAAGGAAGCAGTATGTTACAATGAAAAGAGAAAGAACATCCTAAAGACCAAGCTAGACAGGCACTGCCCACTGTAAGGTGAAAACATGAATTCATAGCACAGCTTAGAAGTTTGTGATATGAAGAAATGGGAGGAAAAATGAACTGCAAGACAAAGTGAAAACTGTGCAGCAATACATTGGGCAGCAGAGTTTTCCTGAAGTTTAAATTAACCAACATTGCAGAAAACGAGACATAAGACCAAGGTTTTACCAGTTTGAATTTTAGCTGTATCAAAAATTGTTGCAGCTCTGCAAAAATGGTCAATGAAGTTTCTACTGTCCCAGGGGCAGCTCTTGCCCCTATAAAAATTAATGATTGAATGAAAAAGGAGAAAAAAAGCATGGATTAATCTGACCCCTGAAAATACAGATATGGAGGCACATTTTAGATTTACTAGGGACACATCAATAAAACAGACACAGGACATAGTAGAGAACAACTCAAAGTTTAATTTAGCAAATTAACAGCAAGAAAAACTATCTAATCAAATTCAGCCATAGTGCACCCTGTTAACTTGACTATACGATGATATGATGATAAATTTAATCCACCGTGTGAGCGGATTAAATCGCTGTAGTTCTTCAAATTACTGTTGGTCACAATATCTCCAATGACTCTCAGTGACAGCTTTTGCTGGCTTCATAACTGTCTTACTCAACAAATGACAGAGAATTATTCCTCACAAAGTATAGTTTCCATCAATGTCCACTCAGCTCTAATTCAGTTACACTTCTACTTTGTGTTTTTATTTCACCAGGCAGAGCAGTACAACTCACATAAACTTAAACTCCATTTTTCCTCTCACAGTAACTATGAATGAAGAAAGAGCTAGTGTTTAGAGATCCCTGAAGATATCTTCAGTTATGTAAAAAGGCAAAAGAATGCATAGGCGTAAATAAAAATACAATAGGATTTGGTACGCCGATGTTGGTTTGCCGATGTCACATATACAATGGTGTCAATTCAGGTTTCCGCATGGACATTGCTAAGGAAAAAAAATTATTCAAGTAAATTGAACACAAACACTAAAATCTCTTTATTTGTGTATTATGCTTTCAATATTCACATAAAACATTATAGTTAATGATCTTTTTTTCTCTTTGAGCATCTGTTCTGTCTCCCCATATCCTTCCCCTTCTTCCCCAATGTCCTCAGTAATGTTACGGTGCACTCATCAGGCAGTTCCAAGTTCCCTCATAATAGTGGTGTATTAGAATAACCTTCTTATGCAAAACACTTCATAATATATCTATTTGTCTCTATACTGTCTCTATCTATCTATTTACACATACATGTCATGTATGCATTTTCCCATGCCTCATCAGGACAAAGATTACACCTTTTGCCATTTCCCGCAGCTGAGAAGAGATCCACCTCAGTATTATACTCACTTCCCATAATCTTGATTGCACCAGCTTTTGATCACTTTGTGTTAACAGGTCCAGTCTGCAGCAACAGATGGAGATCAAAGGGTGAGCGGTTTTTGCATTTCATATTCCCTCTGGAGCGGCCCTATTTTATATAGGTGTTGTCAGAGCATATGTTCTACATCTCAAGTGCCAGCCCTAAGCACTGTACTATCTGGGATGGAAGGTCTTTTCTGCTCTCATTTTCACCATGATTCCTGCCCTGGACTCCCCCAAAATCCACAAAGGTGTAATTAAAACAGATATATTTTTGTGTCAGTTTTCCCACCTTTGTGTTTCACTGTATGTCTCCTCATACACTATTCCACATTTTCTAAGGTTATCTCTAAGTGTTTCCTCTGACTACATAAACTTAAAAAGCAGACTATTCTTCCGTCTTGCTACTTTCTGCTTTTAAATTTATTTAAAGGTCTTACTAAAAGATCTTTAGAATATTGAGAACACAGGATGTAAAAATCCTGCATATAGATCATTACATAACTCAACAGTTAAAATCAGAGAAGACTAAGTGTATTAAATACACAAAGAAAGTGTATTTAATATAAAAAATGAAAACCTTGAAAAGAAAATTTAAATTTAAATTTATGAGAAATTCCAATATTTGGAAAAACAGAAATGCACAATTTAAAACCTTGGAATATACTATATCTACTAGGACCTGAAAATAGTTAGAAATACTATTATTAAATTATTATCAAATTACTTATTCATCAATTACACCATGCTGCAAACTTTTTCAAAACCTAAGCATTGAGTATAAACAGTAACCGTGGCAAGTACAGATTTATTTTCGCCGATGTATAATCGGCCTGCAAAAAGAGACTCTTGGCAAATAATTTTGAATTTTATAAACAACAGACTGTCTGTAACCACATCTTATTGGTTAATAATCTCATATTGCACAGCCAAACAAGTTTCACAGGTATAACCTAATGTCAAATTGGTTTAACTTACATATAATTCTTACTTTCTATCTCATGAAATTCAGCATTTGTGGGAGCAAAATCATACTAGCTGTGATAGACAAGTATGTGTAAAGTCAAGGTTTAGTGCATATTTGATATTTTACTCAAAATCTGCATAATGTGTTTGCTTCACAAAGGCACTTTCCACATCTAAAATGTACAGGATATATATGAAAAATGTATGAAGTCAGCTGTAACTGACACTTCAGTGCAATGAGTTCCTGTTCTCCATCCCCTCAAACAGAAATGTCTGCAATTACAGACTGTGGGGTCAGACACAGGAACAGGGAAAGAAGTGAATCCTTCACTCATGCTTAAACTGTAAAACATATGTATGCAGCCAAGCAAATGTGGTGTCTTCTCTTTTCTATCTTGCGTGGACACTTTTCTGGGAACAGTGAAAGAGGAACAGTTGGTTGCAGCAGATCTAGACTTTTCTCCATTAATTTCTCCATTACTTTTCTCCCTTTGCTTTTTTACTTTTTTTCCTCCGTTCTTTTATTTTTTTAGAATTCCTCTTAATTTTAAAAATTTTCAGTCAAATTAAAGTACTTTTTATTTTGTACATGGAGATGAAGACTTAAGAATTATTAAAGGCACAAATACAACACATTGACACATATATTTAGGGATATATTTCCTGTTCATTCAGCATTTAATAGGTGAGGGTTTTGTCCTTAAAAGCTTGAGATTTTTCCCAGTTCTATCTTAAAGCTAAAACTGACTTGTAAATACCTTGAGATGTAACTGTTCTGCAAACTGGCAGTAAAGGGATCAATGGTTTTCATTTCTTGGGGCAAATGAAGAAACAAAACGGTGGATGTAAATAACTACCTTTGCCCTTGATACTTCCCCAGTGCTGAGAAACCTGGTACAACCCTGAGCCACAGCTAAAAGATGGTGCTTCCTTTTCCTGCTTACACAGCACAGGGTCTCATTGAATTTACCTGGGAAAGAAAACAAAGAGAACATGCTTCTAGGGAAATCTCAAGAGAAAGAAATCATGCAAATACCTCTAGACTGCTTGCAGACCCAAATCACATGGACCTAGCATCTCACGTCTTTATGGAGAGGGAGATTTCATCTCAGTTTAATACAAGTATGTCCATCTTGTTTCCTATCAAAGTAGCTGGGAGGAGAACTTTCAAAAGCATAAATGTGAGTTAAGGACATATTTTTTCCGGTCTTTCACTTAGGTACTGAACACCTTTCGCAGCTCTGCCAGTCTTCATTGCAAAGGTAACAACATTTCATAGCTCAGTGCATACAATTCAATTAACTTCCAGAGATGGTACTGGAGAGAATGCAGTTCAGATTGGATTTGAATATTGATATTTAAGGAGGAAAAATGTAATCAGTACTCTTAATTGTGCCTGAATGTTCACCCCCCATCACGTCTCAAAAACAGAATAGGCTGGAAATCCACAATAGCATATTTGCAGACTACCTTTTCAGAGCAAACTGTACATTTGCCACTATATATACACAAAAATTAGCAGAAATCAATATCAATACTAGACTTTCTTCATAAGTGGCATCCTCCCAGGGAGCTCCTGCATTAATAGGATAAGAATGCCAATACAATTACACCTGACCTCTTGACTATTAATACTTCCAAGCCTTTTATCTCATTAAAAATTAATGATCTACACCAGAAGAAGAGATGCTGCTGCTGCTGTTATTCAAGTCCAGAACTGAAAAAGGAAAAAAAGTTTATTATATTACTTTATTATGAGGATACTTTAACAAAAACACTCAGTTTCTTCATGTTTTTATTATCACTCCATAAAATTTGCATTTTCATTGATACTTAAAACACATCTACTTTAGTTCTGTCCTCTGTTTTGTAAGTTTAGATGCTCTGTCTGCATTTCATTGAGTTGTTCTATATGAAAATATTGATTTAATCCAGTACATGATATTCACTTCAACTTTTCACGACTTTAATGCTGCAATATCAATGATACAGCATTGTACTGAAATGCTTTCTCAGAAGGGCTGTATTCTGAGCACTAGTTTATCTGATCAAGACAAATATTTTGCTGAGCTCCACTACTTCATTCAGTTCGGATTTTGTTTAATACCGAGAGTATGTACTAAGTTCTTTGTCTTCTACAGATATAAAGTTGTTTCAGTGGAAATTGAGAAACTATTTGTACAATTGAAACAGAAATGAATTTTGCATGAAATGTCCTGGAAGGGATTACCTTACAAAGTTACTTTGCAAATATTTGTATTGGAAACTCAATTTATATTAAAACTTTTCTTTGTTTGTTTCCTTTATTTGTTCAATATATAACCTAGGGAGGACCCAGAATGGAAGGGATATTTTTGTGTGTGTGTGCATATATTTATACATATAGATGTAAATGCAGGTTGAGGTGCTCTCATTCCTTAACTGCATTTCAGAGTTAAGGAAAACATAGCAGTGGTTTATTTCATTATCTTGACGGAATGGTGTTTATCACTAGTCACTGCAGATTGTCTTCTCAGGTACAGTTTAATTTTTTATTGTACAGAAAATATTGTACAAATATTGTAGACTAATGATGGTTTTCTGGGGGCATTCTCAGCTGCTTTCTCAAATTCTCTTTTAATAAAGAAAGGCTTAGAAAGTATAAATCCAGCTCTTTGAGCTGTGCCAAAAGCTACGGTACTTAAGTTACAAATGTAAAATTCCAGTTTTTCCTTTAGTTATTACTGTGGTGTAGTGGGATATCAGGGCTGTGCCTGTGTGCACACTGAGAGCCCTCGAATCATTAATTCCCTGGGTAGTCTGGGAGCACCCGGGCAGTCATCTGAAGGGTGAGACAGTGGGCTGGCTGGAGACAACAGACCAGCGTGGAATGAGGTGCTGAACTCCCAGCTACCTTCACAATTAAAAGTTTGACTGATTGCTGCAGGCGCTCTCCAAGTGGAAACTTTGGACCGTTCCAGACAGTGTCCCAGGTGGTTTCTGCTGTGCCCAATGCTCCCACTTGTATGCGTTAATGCAGTGATTAACACCTGAGTGAATTGACCTGGAGACTCCCAGGCAGCTCTTGCTGCAGAAGTGATAAACTGTTCGTTGATCAGACACTTATATCTAGACAATAGAAACTTTCTGCAGGTGTAGAAATAATCTTGCAGGGTAGCCTCTTGTATTCAGGATATGTAGGAGATGTTTTCCAGGTAAAGACAACAATAGTGAGGGATCATGCATGTGCTGGGGTGGTCACATGCAACCACAGACATCTGGGTTATAAGAATTGAGCTAAACGACTCAGCTGAAGATGTCATTGAGAGCACTCTTGGAACAGAGACTCCCGTCACCATTTGGAAAGAAACCAGCTGTCCTCTCTGAGCCGTTTAATTCCCCACACAAACACTACCCCATGCCAAAACCCCTGTAACTAATGGGTTTTTTTAACTAACACTATCCGTGGGTATCTGGGCAAGACAACTCATGAACAGGATTGGCTCAGGTTTTTCTGTCAGCATGAAAGTATTCATGAAATGTCTGCCATAAAGGCAGTCCTTCTTCTGGCAATTTTGAGCCCTGTTTTTTGTTCTTTTTGGACAGCTTAGAATGAAAACACATTTGTCTTCTTAGACAGCTAGCCTAAAAATCCTAAAAGAGTACATTAACTGTAACACCAGAGATTTGTTATCCTAGAGAAAACATACAGTCAAGCTATCTTTGCATCTCTTTCTACTCTGTCCAGTCTATGGAAGCTTCCTCTCATTTTCATTTAAGCTAGACTGAAAATAAATTCCTTGGGGCAGTGACTTATTAGGTCAAGGTGGATTGTTTGTTCAGTTAGTTGGGCTTTTTTAATTATTTAGTGCCAATTTGCTATTATGTTACACATTGGAGATCCAGATAACAGTAAGGGAAAAGGGGAAGACAGTTAAAACTGAACTTAAATTGTGGATGCCCAACAAAACTTCAATCTAGTTTACGGGGTTTTTTTATTAACCAGCAAATCCAAGCATCACCTTCTCAATTGTTTGGTTTTTTTTTTAATTTTTATTTTTACAGAGCTTTTTTAGTAGAAGTTGGAACGAGGGTGATGCTGCAGAACAACCTTCTGAAGTCTTAAACACACTCACCATTCAAGGTGTTAAATGCAGAAAGGTGGTTTCATCCATTTTATAAATTGTGCCCAAATGTACCTATTGTGAAATGTACTTGGAGTCCTCAAAGCCTGGGATGCTTCAATCTGGAAAAGAGATAGAAAAGAAAAGAATACAACAAGGGTCTATACAACACTGAATGACTGGGACAGAATTAATAGAGATTATTGTTCACTGTCCCTTCCAGTAGAGGAACTAGGACACATCAAATTATTCTAAGAGGTAACAGATGCAAAACAACTTCCCAAAGTACTTTTTCAACATTTTATGATTAATCTGTGAAACATCTTGCGTAATCGGTTGTGAATGCACTTTTCTCCAGATAGCGACTAGACAAATTCATGGGAGAAAAATCCATCGACCGTTGTTACCTACAATAATGTCGCTGTCAGCTCAGGGAGTTCATCTGGAGCCTGGAAGGGCTGTCAGGGAGAGATCATTGCATTCTTCCCTCGCTCGCTTTGCTCTGGTATTTTCTACCCTAGGCTCTCACTTTTGGAGACCGGAGACTGAAAATGGGGATCGGCAGACCTTGTGTCTAATTCAGTACAGCAACATTTATGTTTTTACCTCTTTCCCAGCTTGCCAGTTTCAGGAAGATTTACATGGTTTTCCTTCAGAGCAATCTCTGTCGTGAGTTACTGAAATTTTACAACACTGATATAATGGAATTCTTGCCAAAAAAAACCTGTGAAGTGTATCTATCTGCATTACCAGTCTATTTCTGGAAAGCACTGGTGTGGTAGAAATGTCTTTGAGGGAAGTTCTTTATCTTCCTAACTTTCTGCAAAACTGACTCTAGTTTGTAGGTATTATATACAAAGTAATTGATGATAGCAGGAAATGCCAGCTACCGTTTTCCTTTAGGCCAAATAAAGATAAAGGGTTTTCTTTTGCAAACAACAAACAGGCTAATATGGTAGGAAAGCCAAGTACTTTTCATGTTTCTTTTAAAGACATTTTTGCAACAACTTTGATAGCATTACTTAAATTGAGGTACAAATAGAAACCAGAAAGTCATGTTACTGAGTGCTATTGTCCCAATTTGTAAGTGTCTGCTCGTCAGGTGGAATTCAAAGCACCAGGTTAGGTGATCAGAGAATGAAGAGACTTCAATGTCCTTGGAAAAGCTTCACAAAAATCACCAGACCTGATAAGGAAGACATTTCAACTCTTCAGTGGTGGCTCACTCTTTAAAAAGCAAATCAAACAGAGGTTAATTTCTTTGGAAACATGGGTAGAGATTAAGGATTTCATTTTGGGCAATATTTGAGTGTGAATAATTTCATAATATTGTTACTAATGAATCATGGATAGTCCACTAGGTTAGAAATGAGCAAATGTTTACGAACTTATCAACAAGTTCTTGGTATTTGGGGGGCATGATAAGCAAGGTCATGAGTAAAACAGACCAATTTTAGAATAAACTACTCTCCTGCAGGAGAGAAGCAGCTGAGGGAACTGGAATTGTTTAGTCTGGAGAAGAGGAGGAGAGGAGAGACCTCATTGTGCTCTACAACTACCTGAAAGGAGGTTGTAGCAAGGTGGGGGTTGGTCTCTTCTCCCAAGTAACTAGCGATAGGATGAAAGAAAATGGCCTCAAGTTGCGCCAAGGGAGGTTTAGACTGGACATTAGGAAAAACTTCTTTACTGAAAGAGTGGTCAGGCCTTGGACGAGGCTGCCCAGGGAAGTGGTTGAGTCACCATCCCTGGAAGTACTTAAAAGACGTGTAGGTGAGGCGCTTGGGGACATGGTTTAGTGGGCATGGTAGTGTTGGGTTGATGGTTGGACTCGATGATCTTAAAGATCTTTTCCAACATTAATGATCCTATGATTCCTAGACCTTGCAAAATTTATAAATTCACATCTGGACTGCACCTTTTTGAAAGTGGGCACCAGAGCAGGGACTGTGTGTCTTTTTCACAACACAGAGATTCTGACAGTTTAGTAATAATAATGTTTGCTGCAAGTGCATTAAGGCTCCCTGTTGTGTTCATTTTTAACAGCTTTCTTTTGAATGTTATTTCAAGTTCATCTGCCATGCAGGAGGTAAGGGACAAAAGTGGCTCAGAGGAGCCACAGAAAAGAGAAACAGAGAAGAGCCATGGAAAGTCCAGGGTTCATGCAGGCAGGCTGCGTTACCTCGATAGGATTCATATTCTTTTACAGCTTTTTATTCTTCTGGCACCTCTTTTTATTGTGAGGAAAAATAAGTAGATTCAATACATGCAATGCCATAAAAATATTTAATTGCATTTTGAATGAGCCTATGCACACGATGGCTTTTTATAAAATTGCTAGGTATTGACGTGTTGGTTGGACAAGGGAGATAAGCCAAAAATAAGTGTTATTGCAAATTAACTAGTGTAACATAATAAATGTCAGCACCTTATCAGTGTAAATATTTTTGCTTGACAGCTGAAAAAGTGAGTTGGTGGCGCTGATTCTGAATGTAAAAAAGCTTCTCAAGTCAAGAAAGTTTCAGCTGGAAAAAGGAAGAGCTGTTGAGCCACATAGGGCTAACACAGCCCTGGAAGACCCTCGAGGTGGCTAAGTGCTCTCCTTCACAGTGTTCAAAACCAGCTGAGGTGTTCCTGACAGTCTGCGTGATGCTGAGCTGTAAGCTTTTTCCCTGCACAGTATGACAGGATTCCACATCTCCTGACATCAGAGACAATCCTGGGCAGAAAATATGGGGGAGAGGGCAAGGAGGAAAAGGACTCATCTGTTCCCCTCTGATTCTTCAGGCACCAGAATTGGTTGTGTGGAAAGGGAGAACATTTGAAAAAAAAAAAAAGAGTTACACTGCCTTCTCAGAAAAGATGCAGGGCACTCAGAAGGAGGTGCCATGCTCATAATCACAGCATCATGATTAATATTTTGCTGGAAATTATAAATTGCAAGAAGAGCTACCTGTTCTAAATGAAAACTAAAACTGGGAAAATATCAACTGACCGTTGCTCCCTCTAACCATAAAACCAAAAATTGCCAAGCTATCAGTGGAGGGACCCATTACACTGATTATGGATATTCCCTTGAGCGTTACAATACAATTTCTATATATGTTAAGCATTTGTTGTTATTGTTGGCAGCGCCAACAAATCCATCTGCATAGCCTGCAAGAAGCAGGTTTTGCCACCAAATGTGTACAAAATCTCCTGGGTTCAGACCCTATGTTCCTTGGGTGAAAGCAGTCCGTCTGTCCCACAACCACCATGCGCTCACCCTAGTCCTATCACAGTGTGCACAGAAAGGCCTCCATGCCACAGCTAATTTGCTCTTTCGACATCTGGAACTGCGATATGAAGTATCACAAGAAGTATTACCAGCAAACCGAATTTGACTGTTACAGTGAGGAAAAAAAAGAAAAAAAAAAATCCCACAGGCTAACATCTTAAATTATAATTATCCCTTTCACATCTCATCTGCACATATCTGCTTCTCCTATTCAGTTGTCATTTAAGTTGCAAATGCAGAAAAAAAAATACTGTCCCTATCCAGTATTTCTTGTTTTCATATTCCACTTTGTTAATTTTAGGTGAAAATCCATTCTAATTCTTTGCTATGCAATATTTGAAAGTTAAAGAGATGTAAATATTTGAAATAAAAGATATTATTATCTGTCTGACAGTACGTTTTTGTCATTGTTACAAATGCTGTTACCCTGTCTCTTAAATTATATTTCTTCACAAGAGGCTAGAATAGATTATCTAATGGGACTGTCTGGCCTTGAAAACTTATAAATAAAGAGACAAAACATAGGGCTTTCTGCCTCAAAAGATCTGGTAGCCTCCAGTGTCATAGCTGTACATTTATTTAAGAACATAACTAAGAAAGAAGTTGTCTTGAAAATATATTTTTCCCAAAGCATTTTTGTAAATCTGCCCCAAGGCAATGGAAAGATACTCACTATGCAAGAAGACATGTTGGCCAAACATCTTGCTGGCTTCCAATGGAGATGATTCAGTGTTTCATGGAAACTGTGATCACAGTACTTCATTCACTCATTTTATTCTACAAGCAGAAATTACAGAGGCAGACTGTCTCCTGAGATATATTTTTTTAATTATTCAAAGGTACAGTATTTTTAACAATGTATATCAACCAGGCACTTCTAGTAATAAAGGAAAATGAGTCCTGAGATATTCAAATGATCCAGCAACATAATCTGGGGTAATTGAGATTATTCTTGCTATTTACTTACCTTGGAGAACACCTGATATAAGATTAAACACCAACAACAACCCCAGCTGCTGAACAATTTAGCTGTGATTGCTATATTCGGAAACCGACAGATCAGGATATACGCCTGATGTCCTGTATCTGTGTTGCACTGCAAATCACAGGAGTTGCATTATCACGATTATATGAACATCACCAGGATTTATACCCAAACCTTTGCTGCCCTTCATAACTCTCTGTAATTCAAATTACCTGTAAAATGTTGCATTGCTAAATTGTTACCATTTTGCCGGGAAAAGAGGCAAAGGAAATAGGGAATCAGGATTTCAAAAGTAAGTCCACAGAGCAAAAAAAAAGTCATAGTACACCACATAATGTATGGCAAAAACCTATTGTGACCAAAAACCTGTAGTTTTCACACTAGAAAACTTTACCATCTATCTGTTAGAACTGAAACTGTTTTGTTCACCCAGTTTTTCTTCATTTACTAGTGTTTTTTTCACAGTAAGGACAAGGCCCCAGAGGAATATGTAAAGGACACTGGAAATTTTTAGGGCTACATTATCACTGAGGTACATCAGCTTGCTCTTGAAAGCAAGAGTCCTACGTGTATATAATATCAATTGAGTGACCAACTCTTGCAAAATCAGGGAAAGGCTTCTGTGTTTGTAAAAATAAAATAAAAGAAATCAAGAAAAATAGGGAAGATAAATACAGAAGTGTTGCCAAATTGAATGCTTTTGGAGAAAGAGGCTTTTCATAGAATGTCTTGAATATTCAAGCCTTCTAAAGTCAGTGGCTTTCAGTATGCAAAGCCACTGATAACCATTTTATTGGCTAATTTCTTAGCTTGCAAAAGTGCACTTTCAGTGAAAAGCAGCAGATGATCAATTTGTCAGCTTGCAAAAATCCACCACAAGCTTGTAAAAGTTGTCCACTTTCTGGTGATTGATGGACTCAAATATGTTGTTTACAGAGAAGCAAAGTAGGTATTCAAGTCAGGGCAAAAGGTGCAAGTGATAAAGATATAGCGTGACATCTGACAAAGGGTGTACTCCAGTTCCCCTTTGTTATCACTTCATTATTATTCACTTATTATTTTATGATCCATATCAGTATATTTATTATCCGGGTTTCATATTTTGTAATACATAAATTGGAAAGGAATTAGAGAGTTTGAAAAAAGGAAATGCAATTTGGAAATGAAACACTTAAAGCCATGCACCTGGTCCTGTCTTTTCTTGTAATGTCCATATTGTCACTATTAAATAGTGCTAACTAATGAATTGCAATGTGCAGGTCAAACTTTAACAAATATTTCAGAATGATACATTTCATGGGTAACACAGGTTACCTCTTAAAATCTTCATCTGTGTATTCTTGCCTAAAAAATGGAATTTCTCCTCTGAACCCTCTCTCTCTTCATATGTCTCACTCAACTTATTATGTACGCTCTCTGTATAAATGATCGATAAACTATAATTCTATAGGAGCTTCCTAACGTCAGCACAATAATTACACTGTTTTTTCAAACAAACTCCTTACTGCTAGCACTTTTACGAAATTATTTTCAGAGTATATTATAATATGATTCTAAGACTCTGTATATTGTGTTGACCCGAGAAAAAAATCAGGCAATGTATGCAATGAACCGATGACAGTAAGAATTTTGGAAAATTTTATTGGTAAAACGTGAAGTCTTTATCTTAGCTGACCAGTCATCTGACCAAAATACTTGAAAATGTTGCTTACCCAGAGGAAAATGGAAATATTCAGAGAAAGCAGAAAACAAGAAAGACAGAACAGAGCACAAGTAAATTTAATTAAACTGATTGCCTAAGGAGTGTTACAATGGTATTCATCCAGGTATAGGTCCCAGTAGTTGAAGGTACTTGAACAACTTCTGTGGTACATATACCTCCTTTGACTTGAAGTACCTTAAAAGTTCTACATTTCTGAAGTAGACAAGGTCTCAGTCTAATTAGAGGAAGAGAAATAAAGACTCAAAGTACCCATGACTGTGTCATGTAATGCTGAAGTGTCCTCCCAGTAAATCCTCAGCTCGTATGCCTTTACTTGGTAAAGTTATCACACTTAGGATTAGGTAAGTATGGAAATCAAAACTTTTAATTTAAAAAAAAAAGCGTGAATCTCATAAAATGCATAGGCACTGTATTTTAAATTGCATTTCTATATCTTGATGTGCTGGGCAAAAAATAACATACCTTTTTACTCTCTCTTCCAAGTTCTCTTTGTGCCATAAAGCACAGTTTTTATACTTCAGGCTGGCCTGAAGAAACAACTTTGCAGCTAGTTAACCTTTCATGAAAAAGGAGATCAAGTCTCATCTAACTTCTCAGGTAGTAAAAACCATAATTTTAAATATTTTTATTTTCCCCAGGTACATTATCCCCAAAACTTCAGGAAATGCTGTAAAATATACTTGAGACTTCCTGACTGTGTAGAAGGAAGCTTGATCTGTCAGACCGTATGGAAGGAATGCCTGAGGACACTGAATAAAGTGAGCTGTAATAAACTCAAATTCAATCTAGCCTAAAAGAGATTTATGTGACATACATGAAACTAATGAGATTTATTCTTCTCAACCTCTGCTTAACATGTGTTTATATTTTTGCCCACATTTTTTGTTCATATTTGCAGTGTTCTTGACCTTACAACTCTTATTTTCTTAAGAAGCTATTTGCAGAGTATATTGCTTGTGAAGGCTTTTAAGCTTGAATTTTTGCTCTCTGGGAAACAATTATAAAGAAGGATGTAGATACTGAAAATATTCTGTGTTTGGTTTTCAGTGATGTCTTAATTCAACAAAGACATAACTTTTCCCTAACAACTTGACCTTGCTAACTATAAATGTGGGGAATAATTTTATGTTGGTGTCATTCCCCTGGACATCTTAAATTCTGAAATATATGTAAACATTTACACCAGAAAAAGAAGAGGATTGACTCTCTGACTTCTAACTGTGCTGCAGAAGACTCAGGAGCCTCAAAGAACTTATACCCATCCAGAGGCATGGAACAAAGAGCAACAACAAACGAAGCGCAAGCACAAAAGTGAAGTATGTTGAACCTCTGTTACAACACAGCAAGTTAACAGTGTTGTTTCAGGACGTCTCTCTTTGTCCACTTGAGGACTCTCAAACTGGTGTCCTACGGAGGTTTTGATGCTTGCCTGGAGTATTGGATGAATCTGTTCTACTTCCAAGTTAGAGTTATCAGCTGCCTAAAGCCATTAATTCATATTCTTTCAATACAGTAAAGTATCTATACAGGTTTCATAAGTCAGGCAATATTTTATTATATTTCGTAATATTCTGAAAAAGCACATTGACGGTTTTGGAAACAAAAACAAATATGGCTTGTTCTAAGGAAGGTACTCATCCTTTAGATTAAGTACTGCTGAGTACTTATCTTAACAGAGAGCAAAAAGTGTTGACGGATAAACAAGCATAAAGGTGACAGTGTTGCCCTGCTTTCTGTTCTGCTAGTAGTCACAGCAGGGTCATATCCCACACAGTGAGTTGTAAGGCAGCAGAAGTAGAAGAAGTTGTGGCTCTAGTGCTGGAGGAACAAAGTGCATGTCCAGTGGCAGCAACAATAAAGGCATGGAAAGTGAGAAGTATATGAATGGGAGTGATGACACTGAATACAAGCATTTGTTCTCTTCCTTGACCCAGTAACTATATGGAACCCAGACTCCAATTAATCCACATGTCTTTGGAAAATCAGATTCATGTCAAGAATCTTCTGCCAGTTTAGCAACATCTTATACAACTGTTCTTCCAGTGTAATCACATTGCAGAGAAGCACACCAAATCCTCCCCCTTGTTCACTCATGTTGGCATCTTCTGCTTCATTAGAGCAGCAGCAAAATTCTGCTTTTGTGCTAATGAAGTCTCTCTCTCTCTAAGTAAAACCTTCCCACGGTTTTGTTACAGTAGAAAAGGAAATCTGATTCATGGTATAAGTACAGAGTGCCTAAAGAAAGCTTTGGTCTTGATTTAGAATGACCTGAAATGAAAGGCAGGAAATCCTAAGGATTAAAAAGAAGGAAAGAAAGAGTATTAATGAGAAAAAAAAAGAAAGTAGAAATTCTGTAAGAAGTTTTTCAAGATGAATTGCTTCTTGCTGATATTTCAAGCATTATGTGAATACTCAAGAGACTGAGAAGTGACTCTGCACGTACACATATACCCTACGGTCCTCCCTAGCTTCCTAAAGAGGGAATTCAGTCGTGTGATAGTAAAGAAGAATCCCTTGCCTTCAGCAAGATCTATAGTCAATACAGATAAGCCATGTTAAACAGACCCTGGTTTTCTCTTGCTATTGTTGTGGACCAGTCCTGAATGCTGAGCACAAAGACAGTCTGACTTCTCCATTCCTTCCCACTGTGGTCCCCAGCATGTTGCCTAAATACTATAAAGTGTAGCTGAGAGGCTTTTTTGTCATGAATACTTGTCCTTGTCTCCAAAGACAGCAGTATCTGGCCAGATC
>NW_009194435.1:16974-25761 GCF_000690835.1 Fulmarus glacialis | reverse complement strand
AATGATTCTATGATTTTATGATTCTATGAGCTCTGGGCCTGATTGATGGAAAGGTTTCCATTGCCATCCTACAAAAAATAGAACACTAAAGCGATTCTTTGCTAATTTAATTACAGTGTGTCTGAAAGTTTTCTTAGTACCCTAAGGATCCAGGTTTCTAAGTAACCTTTTTGCATGCAAGAGGAACCATCATTAAATAACACCCCTCACCATCTGCTCTAAGAAAACACTTAATCGCAAGAAATTGTGATTCTTTTTAACACTCCTTTCCAACTGCCTTCCACAGCAAAAGTACATCACTGATTGCAGTATTGCCAGAACGTCCTTGGCTATTGCACTTCTAAATATGGTCTAAGCCCTTAGTGATTCCATAAAAATACTTACAAGAACCAGTCCACTGCAATTATAAGAGTGATGTCATCTGTAGGCAAACCTACTGATGTAAGCACAATGACCATGGTGACAAGTCCAGCTTGAGGAATGCCTGCAGCCCCAATACTGGCAGCTGTAGCTGTGATGCTGTGGAAAGAGATGGCAAGAGCAATTACTTGGCTTCCATAATGGAATGGAATCTTGGAAGTGATCTCCTTACCATCTGGCAAACATTAAAAACAGATATGAAACAAGAAGGCATTTGCTCAGTGATAAATAAAAAGATGAGCCCAGTCCCTTATCTGAACACTGCATAGCTGCAGGGGAGTGTGGATCTTAATCCAAACTGTTTACATTAAACCTTTATCCAGAACCCTCAAAACACGATTTTGTTAGGCGGTAAATTCTCTACTAGATGCTAAGGGCCAGACAAAAACATTATAGCTACATGCCCCCACCCATTGAGCAAACTCACTCCACAAGCTCAAACATGTTAAAAGAAAAGCTGAGGAGGTAATTTTGTCCTGGCAGATCTAATGCACGAACTTTTATTCTCTGTCCATCTCACTATAACTTCATGCCAGATGAAGTATCTGTTCTCCAGCAGTTGGCACTCTGCCATCAGAAAACAGAAAGCTGCCAGAAACCCTGAATCATGCAGTCTAGTAATTTGATAGAAATATGCTTGTTCACACCTGGTTTAGGAAGACTTTGTTTTGTCAGGTGATTTGGCAGGGAGCAGCTCTAGTACTAATGAATGTGGAACTATTGCCTCAGCACGTGGAGGCAGAGTTTTGCCTTCTGTTGATGAATATTGAATTAAGCTGGTGGTTTTTATGGAGAGAAGTACTTCTGCTTGAAAGTCTTCTACATTCCCAGTTCACCATATCTGAACTTTCGGTGTTCCTGAGTGATAAATATGTGTGTCTCTGTCCTTCTCTCCCCTTTCTGACACTTCTTTCTTCTGCACATGCAGCCATCACCCTTTTGTCTTAAGCTGTTTGAGTAACATTATGAAATTAATGCAGATCAGTTATCATTGAGTGCTACTTTGTGGGTTGTTTGCTGTTCTATTTCAAACATGAAGGCTTGTGTGCTTGAAAACATACTGATCTTCTCCACCTCTATCAGCTGGTGTAATAAAAGGCATTACTGCGCCTTACACAGCTTGCGCTACTTGTATCCTGAGACCACCAGGACTAGGAAGACACTACCTCGCCTAGCATTAGCACTGTGACGCTTTTATGCTACTGCTTTGGACGTGCGTTATAAACAACCTGGTACTGATTCTAGTCTATAGCTCCCAAGAGCTGCATGAGTTCTTAAGAAAGAAAGCTTAAAAGTCATTAAAAACTGTTCTTGTTGACTCTACTAAGTGCAGTGATAGGTGTGTCATGTTACAGTTTTTTAAAGGTTTACCTAATGGAGAATATGTGCTGGGGGGCCTCTTCTGTGCAGAAGATGTAAGTCATTACAGTTACTCAGCTACTGTAGCAGTTCTCGTTTTTAGCTCTAGACGCTTTTGTTTAATCCCACATATAACAGCAAGAAGGAGTCATCACAAAGGTGCTTTTATTAGATGTAGGTAGTAATGGCTTCTGTACCTGATCGTGATAATCTGCCCAAAGTTCAGATCAAAGTTGTTAACCTGTGCAATGAAAATCGCAGCCAAAGCCTCATATAAAGCAGTTCCATCCATATTAATGGTAGCACCAACTGGAAGTACAAATCTTGTAACTCGCTTGTCCACTCCATTTATTTCTTCTAGACACTTAAATGTAACAGGTAGTGTTGCAGAACTGAAACAAAACAAAAAAGAGGGTAATATATGATATAAATTCTACAAAGAGGGAATGAAAAGTGTCACACATTGTGATGACAAGAGAGATTGTTCTGTCTTAATTTTTATGTGATCTACCAGAATATTTTTTTTTAAAATGTGAAGGCTGAATGATGAAGGTTCTCCTAATGCTCTTGGAAAGTTTTTCCAGTGGTTAATTATTGTCACTGTCTATGTAGTCCCTAGTCTGAATGTGTCTAACTTCAGTATTTTGTCACGAATCCAGCTTCTCATTTTTTATGTCGTGGAGTTATGATTGAATCATCCCTAAGCATGGTTTTCCTGAAATTATACAAATTGAGCTATTCAAGCCTTCAGTAAAAAGCATATTTTCTCTTATTTATTTGCTGGCTCCCCTGGAAAGGGCATTTTGATGGACGATTACATTACTTTACCACTTGTGGGTTAACACCAGTAGGCAGCCAAGCACCACACAGCCACTCGCTTACTCACCCCCACACCCTGAGTGGGGCAGGCAAAGAGAAAAGGTACAGTAAAAGCAAGAAAACGCAGGGCTTGAGATAAAAAAAAAAAGGTTAAAAAGTGAAGGATAAGTGGAAAAAGAGAGAAGGAAAACAAAACAAAACAAGTGATGCAAAGGCAATCACTCACCACCTCCCACAGGTAGATCAATGCCCAGCCAGTTCCTGAGTAGAAGATGGCTAGCCTCCCTAAAATCCCCTCTTTTCCCTTTTTATTGCTGAGCATGATATTATATGGCATGGAATATCTCTTTGGTTAGTTTGGGTCATCTGCCTGGTTGTGTGCCCTTCCAATTTATTCCACACCCCTCAATCTACTCATTGGGGGGGCAGAGTGAGAAACAGAGAAGGCCTTGACGCTGTGCAAATAGTGTGATCAGTGTTGTTTTGGTCACAGATCTAAAACGTGGCACCATATGAGCTGCTATGAAGAAAGTTAACTCTGTCCCAGCTAGGCCCTGTACACCACTTAATCTTGTCCCTGCTGCTACATCCAAATATGATATAAATGATAATTTCATTTAAAAACCAACCCAGCTGAACATTTTGGCTTCATGCTACACGAGTAGCATATTCCCATTCAGCCCATGTGGCACCAAGTTTGTTTTCAGAGACACTGCCTCCGAGGGAAGGATAAGGTGGCCATTTTATAAGAGCTGCCTGGGATCTTTGTTCTTAAAGATGTAGCTCTGCATCTGATCACACCAAAGTAAAGAGGTTTTTCAAGACCCAGCAATTCAGATTGCTCTGTCTCAGTGACCTCTTCATTCCTAAGTACTTAGCAGACTTTCTTGTCTTTGAAAACTTCATCAATATTGATAAAATAAAATACTGATAAAATGTAAAGTAAAGAAGGGCTGTGGAAGATTGTGCTAGAAAATCTCTTTGATGACAGTCAACGTACAGTTGAATTTTAAACAGCTTTTAAATCCGCTCGCAGCATAGTGTGCTCTCTTGCATCTATCTAGGTTCTTACTCAGAATCTTGAGCAGCACCAAGTGGAATGTCTTACAGAAGGTGCAACATATCTTCTTAACACTACCACCAAAGTAGTTTCATTTTATTTTCTCTTAAACTATGTTGACTGGCGTTAGTTTTATTATCTTCTTTTAAAAATCATTATTAAACAAATTCCCTTTTAGGCATTCCACAAACTTTCAAGGATTGACATAAAAATGTCAAATGTGAAATTAGTAACTGTCCCTCTCTACCCATTAATATAGCATCATAATTTTTTAAGTCCTCAACAGCTTTTTCAGTTATACAAAACTTAATCAGATTCTACATTAATGGTCACAATAGCTTCTTATCCAGATCTTCAAAATAATCCCAAACACCAGAGACTTGAATTTGGTGATACAGAATGTCTGACTTAAAACATCTGTTTTTAGGAGATACTTTCAAAATCTGTTAAAATGAAAGGTGGTTTATGAAAGGTCATAAGGTATAGAAATGTGTATTTGATTACAGTAACGTTTCCTTTCATCATAGATGCAAACATTTTTTTTATTCATGTGACGTACCTACGACTTCCTCAACAAAGAGCAAAAGTGGCATTTCTGTTGCAGATTGTATATCCATCGCTGGCTATCAGGACTTTGAGCACAGAATGTCAGCTGTCAGTAAGGGCTCTCAAGGTCTCTCAGAATCCCCTCTGAACTTTCCTGTTTGCTGCTCCATTTTGCCATGCACATCTTTTGCTAGCTACATCCTTCACCAGGAAGCCGTTACAAACTACTTAAAAATCTCAAACACCAAGGCTAATCAAAGTCACAAGGGTTCCTGCCATACAGTCTGCATCACCAAACAGACTCATTACATCTCTGTTCAGGGATTCTTATAGAAAATAGAGTTCAAGTCAATATAATGATAATAATTATCTCTATTGGAGAGCAGTGGAACTGAAATAAAGTGCCCAAGTGAATACTTGAATACAGAGTTAACCAATTACATTAGGCAAAATTGTTTCTAAAACCATTAATATTATAAAAACAATATGGCCTTAAAATATTGTATTGTACCTGGAAGATGTTCCCAAAGCTGTGACTAACGCCTGGATTAAGCCTCCAATAAATACCCAAGGGTTCTTACGAGTGATCAGGAAGTAGAGAAGAGGTAGGACAATGACAGCATGAATTAGCAAACCGATGATGACTGTTACAGTATACATGGCAAGTTGACCACCGATCACACCCATATCTTCCATCTCAACAATTTTTCCAGCAATCAAGAAGAGGATTCCAAGTGGAGCATACCTGCAAGTAAGAAATCAAATCAGCGTTGTACTGAATAAAGTAGAAATTCACTCCCCCATCCATACCTTTTGTGTTTATATGCAGGCATAAATATAGGATTTCACTGTTAGGATGACTGCAGTTATTCAGGAGCATAACTGTTATGCTCCTTAACTGTTAACTGTTCAACCTGGATTAAGCCACAGCAGTGAATGTTTCTGATAGGCTCCATTGGATTCAGGGTCTGGTAAGGATTTCAAGATGTATAGCATGCCTTTCAGACATGTAGGGACATGAGCTCGCTTTGGAATGCAAGTGTCATTTAAGAGCTAGTTTAGCCAATTCTGTTATAATTCTGTGTGTACAAACGAAGGCTCAACCAACATAGTTGTAGACTATGCCAAGTGCCCACTTCTATTATCTCGCCAGTGCTGTTTCCCGTGTTGTTGGGGAAGGAACCCAGAAGGCTGATAACTTCTGATGATTTCAATCTGCTTCTGGCCATGCCCCATTTTCTCCAGTGGGGCACTGGATAAATACTTCATCATGAAGCCATCTGTATGACAGAGGTTAGCTGCATTGTGGGGCAGCAACAAAGGTGGTATGAGCTGCTTTCTTCTATCTCTGGTAAGCACAGCTACAGCTGAACAAAGAGCTAGTGCTGAGCATAAAACTCTAACATAATTCTGCTGCAGCTGGACTTTTGGTATAGCCTTATTTCTAGAAATGTCCACTTGTCTTTTCACACTAAGTTACCACAGAACAAAATTTATCCAGCATATCTCAATTACACCTTCAAATCAATGTAGAAATTTCTCAGAAGTAACAATTCTTATCCACCTCTTTATCATCTTAAGCATGCTTGTAAAGAAGGAGGAAAGATTTTTGCTTTGTATAGATGTTTCCTGGCAGAATAGAATTTTTGTTACTGGAAAAAATATGCTTATTTTTAGTTTTGTATCTAGTACTGCAACACATGTGTGTGTGTTCTTGGGTAGGCTTTTGGAGTTGATTTGTTTGTTTGTTTTCTGTAGTAAAGAAGGCAACAAGACATAATTTTGTTTCATAATTAACCTTCTATCTGACAAATAATGAATCTTCATTGTTGAAAAGTCTTAATACTTAATGTTTGAGGGAAAAGGCATTGATTTTATTTACCTATTGAACACAATAAAGAAAGTACGAAAATTATGTGTGTGTGTAAGCAGTGCAGCTACAATGCAAGGACATATATGTGCACTACACAACTGCAGGAACCAGTTGTGTTGGAAACTAATGATAACAAGGTCTTGCTGTGTAGAAGTAAGATTATGGGAGAGGTTTGTCAGTTTCCTTTAGTGAAGTCAGATTAGAATACAAGGAAACTTACTGTTGTGATTGCTATCTTTATGAAGACATAGAATGGCTCTATATAAGCTTAGCAAGTTCTGCCACAGATCCTGATTTTTTTAATGTCAAAAGCTAAAAAAACTGAAAGAGTAGGAATGTTTGGGCAAATCATTGACATACACAATTACAGTTCTTGGATTCATTTATGAAAAAACCTATAAGGTAGTTAAGATCTTATTGTCTGACTTCCTGCCAAACAGACTCTTGCTATCCAGTGCCTGACTGTGATGAAAAAATATTGTTAGTAACTTAAAATGGAATTTTCAAAGAGGCACTTACCACATGATTAGAGCTACCAATCTCATGATAGCCTCATTAAGGCTATCAAAGAAGTCTTTTAATGCCTGACCTTGCTCCTTCATGCTTCCAATCACCAGGCCAAAGCTTATTGAGAAAACCACCAAGCCAAGGGCATTCACTCCATTTACAGAACCTGGAACAGGAACTATTTCCTCTTTGATTCGGGTGAGGGTTTCCATTGCTTCTGACACATTGCTTATTATGGAAGCCACTGTGGATGTGTCATTGGATGGAATATCTACTTTAAACATTCTCTTTTCATAGTTAGTTTTGAACTGTTAAAAAAAAAATAAAAGAAAGATAGGAATTCTGTGAATTATAGCAAACAAAGGTAAAAATCACACATTAAATTATTAGTTACTATTGTAGAATATTTCAATTCTTTGTGTAATATTTGTTGGTAAAATGTACTGTGATGAAAACCTGGCTTTCCTGAAAGCAACAAAAATCCATATTAACATCAAGAGCTAAATCTTAACCTTTAGCTTCCAGAACTCATTTTCTCATAAATATGTCAAAATCAAAGACGCAGATTTGTTATACTCATGAGTTTTGTGACTAAACTATTGATTCTTAGTTTGCATTTTTATAAATTGTTATTTTTCCCAACAGCGTATTTTCAGCTGCTAAATAAATAGGTCATTTTTGGCGAGTGAAAATATTTTCATGTGCTCTGGAGTTTCCTTACTTTTTCATCATTTTGAATTAGAAAAAATTAGACTGAAAGTAACTTAAATACAACGTACCTCTTTTTTCTTTTGCTATGGCAAAGCCATTAGTTTTCTATGCTTTTGCAGTAACAAATCACCACTTTTCTTAATTTAAAAAAGGGTTCTACCTTAAACAGTACCATTATAGAATAGGCAAATCAATTTCAAAATCTCAATATGCTCCTAAATGTCTACTTTGAAAACCAGTCTTTCACCACCTAATGATTTTCCAAAAAGAAATGTGCATCCTAAATATTTCTGTCTGGACTCAAAAAGCCCTGCAGCCCTGTCCTGATTAAATTTGTTGAACACAAATAATACTAAATATCACTAATAAAATATTTCTAACATATCTCAGGGTGCTAAATACCCTATTAAAGCAATGGGATGCTGGTGTCAAGGTTATTGAACAACTTTGGATTTTTATTCCTTTGGGCCTGCTAACAAAAGACAAATACTAAGTCCAGGAGCTGTAACATTATTAGTAGTATCTGGAGACTGTTGTGCATTCCAAAAGTATTTGAGTGAAATGTAGTACTTATGACTAAGATGGGAAACCTGAATATCAGCATCTATCAACACTGACCTAATTTTCTGTAATTTTCCACACCTGAACAGTTTTATGCACTCCTTCCACATATTTGCTGTATCCCCCTGAAGGCTTTAAGTGTTTCAGCATTTCAAATAAAACTTGCTTACAGGAGATTTATGGAAAGTTTCTGACTAAGATGCAGCAGAACAAATCTCCATGGAGGTCAGGTATTCTTGAGTTTTAAATGAAATTTGCTAAGATTAGTTTTAAGATTTGGGCTGTGGTTAAAGGAGACAGCTGAGTTGTTTGAACAGTTGGCTTACATGGAAAAGCCCAGTTCCACTCCCTCACTCACTCACATCCAACTTGTGGTAATTTCTCCTCTGTGTCAATTCTAGTTTGATCTCCCAGTGAGTCAATTCTACTTTTTAAATCTGCAGAAAACTTACCAAGCAAAAAAAGTGGCCATTTTTGGGTAAAGGCTATGGAGGTGTATCAGCTCACTGGCTAATGAATGCCAGAGAGGGCAAAACACTGAGACTGGAACTACACAGCTGGGGAAGGAGGGATGGAATTGCCTCTTTAAGTGACAGAGAGTTATTAGAGTGGAAATGGAAATTTTCTAGAAGTTCTCGCTAAATTTTAGTTCAGTCCTGACAGGAATGTTAAAATACTGCCTAACACTGTACATCAAACACTTCTAATTCTTTTTTTTTTTTTTTAAATGTGTACAGGTGTGATAATTATATGTATATTTCTATTATATATGTTTTTTAGTAGAAAAAAACTTAGGTAAAAATTCTTTCATGCAAATATCTGAAGGGTGTAATTATGCTGGATTTGTGGGCATACAGATTAGACAAACATAAAAAATCAAGCTGCTTAATGAGGGATGGCATTAAAGCCTAATTTCCTACTGAATTTCCTA
>NW_009194435.1:0-16963 GCF_000690835.1 Fulmarus glacialis | reverse complement strand
ACATCATGACTTTGTCCTGATTCTCCTCCATTACTCTCCGGTCCTTCTCTCATTCCTACCTATTTGACTAGGTCAAAAGCAACACGTGGTGAGGCTGTTAGACAGTGTTAGTTGTGTGCTGCCTGGCTGGGTGGCTGCTGCCTGTTGGAACAGGCCATGAGCTGAGTCATAAACTACTTTTCTTCCAGAGGCAGCAGTCTTGATTTGCCTGAGAATTGCCCCCCTCATGTCAAATTAGGTTGGAATTGGCCATTGGGCTCAAAAATTATGACGGGGGACCGAGAAGAAGTTAGGCAGCTACAGGGCAGAAAGCACAATCACATGAAGTTCCCTACCTTTAAAAACCCCAGTTAGAAATCATTTTAGGTTGCAATAAGCATATTCCTTCTTTTTTGTGCTGATTCTGGAATTCTGTCCCAGCAGGAAGATGCTTTTAATTCTTTATTAATTAAGTCTCTTTAGGGCTATAATACGGATTTTAGGACCTCACTTAGCAAAGCCCGTTTCCATTTCAGCTACTAGACTGGTACACAGAGATGTAGAACTTATCTGTGGACTCACCCTGTCAGTCAGACTGAAGTATTCAGAAGCGTTACTAGGGAGAACAGACTTTTTAGAACCCCTTCCAGAGCAGTGGAGAAATGGTTTATTTAGAGTGAGATTCAAAATGGGAATCCGAGCAACGGGAATCTGAGCAACAGGAATCAGAGCAACTTCATTTGCTCTGGGACAGTCACTTGAGCTAGCCTTTCTTTCATTATTGCTAAATGAGGTTAAGGATAACTCTGTGGATGTGTCTGTCTTCTTATGCCCAAAGTTGTCTATCAAATGTCATGAGAAGGTTCCTGGTGAAGCAAAAGAAATTAAGGAAAACCAAATACGGGAAATGCAAAGGAGGTATCTACTAAGAAAAAGTGTAGCTTGAGCTTTATTCTTGTTAGTCCTTGTTTTACATGACACTAAAGGCAAAATACAAGATTGCTTGACCACCACAAAACAAGTTTTCTGTGTGTGGAACAGTGAAAAAGCCAACTGTTTATAGGAGGTGACAGGATGAAAGACCACCTTCAAGATCATAGAAAACGTCAAAGGTTTTGAAATAGATGAGGTAATAGCAGAGTTGACTATTACTGCTCTGCAGAGAAACTGGTGATAAGAGATGATTATGTTAGCTTTTATGAGATTCCTACTTCCAGGCAGATCTCTATCTTGATGGGAATCAGAGTTATCAGCTGTTCATGCAGCTCAAACTGGCATTTTAATATCACACTGGTATTCTGCAGATCCTTGTTCTTTTGCAGCATTCAGTAATGGAAGAAATTAGACAAATAAGAACTGCTCATACAACAGGTTGTAGACTTAAGGGTTGTAGAAGAGCTGGTTATGTTTTACTAGAAGTCCACACACCTATACTGATAATCTGTGATGGGCTAGACAACATCACTGAAGTCCTGTCATTTCTGAGGATGTTTGGTGCATTTTGTCTCCAGGCAGAGGTTTTTTTGCCTGGTAAGATTTCAGGTGCAAAATACTTATAATTTTTCCTTAAGTTCATGTATATAGAACAAATTAGGAGCAAGGTAAATATTATTTTGGAACATATTAATACTAATGGCTTTCTATGAACAACCTCATCTGCAAGTAAAATATAAAATTAATAGCATTTCTGGACTTTTTTACAAGACACGGTGCTAATGAACAACTTTAAAATGAATTTTAATTAAGTTATCTCATTATGAATTAGGCAATATAATGACTTTATTGCATAATATAATAAATTAGTTGTTTAAACTTTTATTATTATTTTGTTTTCCTTAGTGGTACATGATACCCACAGTCCTTTGACTTGAATATGTTGCTTGACTTTTTAGGAAGCAACATTATAACATGGCAGTAGCACATTCCAGTGGTTAACTTGCAGACAAGGTAATTGCATAGGTAACTGCTCTGAAAACTCATAATTTACTTTCAGTATTCTGAGATAGTATAATCAGCACTATCAGTGCTAAGTCTGTGTGATGATGTAGTTTTTAGTGAATGATGATTTTAAAAGCAACGTTTGTTTAAATGCAAGCCTAAAAAAATGAAAAGAAATGAAAATAAGGCAGTGATATCCCATCTTCCTAATTAATTTTTTCATCCCTTTCCATATGGACATGTGTGAAAGCATTCTAAATTGTCTACAGAGGAGCTGATGACACAGGTTAAAATAAATCTTGACTAGCAAAAATTATCATTGGGAATAGACAGCATATATTAGTTAGTATTCATGTCTGGATGTGTGATTAACACTTCCAATCCCCTGGATAAGGATGAGTTCAGGAAAGAATATTTAATTTAAAATAGCTCAGAAGAAATGCAGTTATCAGAGGCACCTTTCCAGTTCTTTAAGCTTCAGCTGGCATCAAATTCCACCTAATCACAACAGAATGACCTTCCCCAAATTGTTAGACTGAATCCATTTCTCTTGATGTCCCAAGTTCACTTGTGTTTCTTTTGTCTTTTGATATATCCCCAGAGCACAGCACAAAGAACAAGCAGTTAAAAAGCAGTATCTGCTTAACAAGCAGACTGCTTACAACTGCTTAGCCCCAGGCTGGATAGCATTTTTGAATTTAGCAAAGAAAGAGAAATGAAGATATAATGGCCAGAGCTGAAAGATAAATCCAAAGATTTCTTTAGATATCCCTAAACTGGGGGTGAATATAGTGGCATAGAGAAAATTTTGAAGAGAGTAAGTGTGGAATATTTATCTGCAGTCAGTCTTTTCAGATTCTCCTGTTACTGATAAAAATGACAAAAGCCTCCAAAAGATCGGTGCATAGTGAAGGTAGCAATATATGTCATATGGAAATAACCAGCATCAGAAAGTATGCTGTTTGGATTAACAATCTGCTGTTTCCAGTGATCCCTATCTGCCACTGATTTAATTGGAGGATGTCCTGATAGAGACAGGGTGCCAACAGGACTTTGGTCTTTCACAGGGAGAAAGGGAGTAACTAGTGAAGAACAGAGTGAAGCTAAAGCCTAACATTTTCCAGAGAATTCTTCTTAACTTCTTAACTTGACCTGCTACGCAAGGGTGGCTCTTTGTCCCCATAGACTTTCCTGGGGCATGGGGCTGAATGCCACCAGTAAAGCCTGAAATGGTTCTGCCGATTCTCAGCTGAAATATTTGAATGGAAGGATTTCCTTAGCTTTTCCGTGCGTTCTCTTTCTCTCCTACAGGGAGTCTCTCCTGAGATCCACAGTGGGGGGTCCTTTTTGGAGAGGAAGGGGCATTTTGTTCCACCACTTTTCCTGTTTCTGGGGAAGAAAATGTGCAAAGAAGGAGGAAGAGGAGAAGAAGAAGCAAGAAGAGGCAGCTTTGTTTGCCTCACAGACTGGGAAAGAAGAACAGGAAAGGGAATCCAAAGGACAAGAAGACTGAATGAGGAACAGTAGAAAATTTATGGAGATCCTTCCTAAATAAGACCTAAGGTCCCAGTCTTCCTTCATGACTCTTCTTCTCCCAGCAGCAATCCTATAAAAGCTTTCCCAACTCTATCTAGAAGCCCTCCCCACTCTGGTTACCCTCTCCACAGAGCTCCATTTCATTTTGCGGGAGAGCAATTCTACATCCAGAAAACTAACTTTACTTCACTAAAATTAATTATGCAAAGGAAAGTACAATTTTCCACATCTTGGTGTTACAAAATTTGAGTAATAGTTGATCTTTTGAGGTTAAAAACTTTGGAAATGGTAGTTGGTCCTCTGTGCTAGTGGAGCTGCTTTGGGAAGTGCTTGCTATTGAGGGGGAAAGTAACAGGTTCAAAACTTGCTGTGAGTACTAAAACAGTCATTAGAAGACCTGTCTGCTGGCCATGGTGAGAAAGAAAGTAAAACCTTCCAGTGGGTTCCAATGCAGATCTCTGTCAGGAAAGAAACCTGCCTAAGGATACTGTAAGATAGAATGTGAGCACCTAATATATCAAAAGATGTGATTTAGATGTGGAGTGCATATGCCAGTGATAGTTTCCAGGTGTGCAAAGTTGTGGATCAGCATTACGCCTTTGAGTTTGGACGACTATGAGTAGCAGTCTGTTTCATGTTTGGGCCAGCAAACACAGTGTTACAGAGCCAGATTAGTGCCAGATGGATCATCCTTCTTCATAAATCTTCAGAGAAACTTGTGAAAAACCTGATGTAAACTTTTGAAAAGAAAGTTATGGAGTCAGATGTGCAAAGTCATCTGGATACCTATGAATCTTGCACATACTTGTTTCTCATGTAAAATGTTTTTAGTTTAACTAATCTGCTACAACAAACTAACTTATACCTAAAAATGTAGGTTTTGGTACCTCATTCAAAAGGTAATAGTATTGGTATGACAGATTTAAAATCCTGGTGTTTCAGTAAGCATAGCTGCTGCTGAAAGTAAGAAAAAACTTTCATTAAACATCTCCTGTTTTTTGAACCATTTTTTGGAAATGGTTTTAAGCTATTTTTAAGCTATAAAGCACATGAGAAATACAATATACTTAACGTACACAGAATCTACAGGACATCTTTAATTAAGAACATAGATTTAGTACTGCTAGTCACTGAGTCAAGTTTCCTGTTGCTGTAGGATACTTTATCAAAAAAATTTTTCAAGCTGCGTCTTAAAACTGGTGAGGTAGTTTGTTCCCATGACTCCTAATTGAAGAGTTTTCCAGGACCTCTCCTTTTAAGTAACGAAGGTTAAAAACCTTACTAATTCCCATTTTAAATTCAGTCATAGTGATTTCCATTTCTTCTTGTATAAACATTTTTCTTGATCTTACACAGCTCAGTTCCCACTTTGGTTTTTGTATCTGGTTAGTTTTTAAATCAAGCTTTGTTTTGCTTTATACGCTGTGTTCTTTTGATAATCGCAGCAACTCCTGTCTCCATTGTGCTGATTTTGTATGAATCTTCCTATGAATGTAATGACTTGAATATATTCAGTATTCCAGACGGTCACATTCTTCTGGCTTTATTTCCTCTCTTTGAGTTATGTCACCTAATATATCCTAGAGCTGAATTAGAGGGGTTTTAATTTTTTCTTTCTGATGATGACTTCCCGTTTCAAAGCAGAAATTACTGCTAATTTCTAAACGTTTATTTCACATGTGATGAAGAGCTACAAGGAGATTACCAAACATGCCTGTGTCTGCAAGAGCCAATTCACTTTGTTGTTGTGACTTTATAGTATTACAGTGTGCCAGGGACATACCACCTTCTTTGCATTTGTTAGATATCTTGATGCAGAGTGCTTGGACTTTCCTGTCGTCTGTAAATTTCATTCTGTGCATCTTATGGCAATGTCATTCATTAAAATGTCAATTGAGGTACACCCAGTCCTTCAGCAATTTCCACTGCTATTTCCACAAATTTTACAATTCTTACAATAATCTTATCCCCTGCTCAATTATTTCACTTCCCTCATACTAAAAACTCTGTTTTACAGAAGTCCAAGGAGATTAGATCCATTGCACTTCTGTGGCATCAAAAAAAAAAAAAAAAAAAAAAAGATGGAGGGTTATTCTGGTACAATCTATATTTCAGAAACCTGTGTTATTCTTTGTCTTTTTTTCCCAGTATTTTTCATTTTCATTTATTACAAAGACTTTACTCTTTTCTTCAAGGTACTTATATCCTTCAGTACAACCAAGATCAAGCTAATGGGTTATTAACTGCTTAAATCAATTCCCAAATCTTTTGAAACTGCAATTTGAAAGGTACTATGATTGCTTTCACCAGTTATAGATAGTAACTTCCCAACTTGAGAGATTTATTAAAAATACTTGCTGCTAGATCTGTAACTTTATGCCCTAATTCTTTCATTACTTTGAGATAAAGATGATATCATTCCCTGACTTTATTACATTAAATTCTTTGTATTTTGTTTCTAGTTTAGATACAGACTTTTGTATTTCCATACTGCTCTTCTGCATCACTGTCCTGAGTTCACCATCATCCTTACTGAAAACAGAGGCATAGAATTTGTTGGTTTTGGACCTGGGTCTAGTTTATCTTTAATCTTGACCAAATCTTTAATCTAGAAAGTCACTGCTTTTTATTGGTCTCTGTTTATATAACTAAAGAAAATGTTATTGTTTATTTTCAATTCTTCTGCAAGATGTAACTCAGCTGGACTTTGGAAAGTTTCTACTTTATCCTCTTGCTTCTTGACCTCCACATTTCAGCTTTTTTTTTTATTGCTACAGCAGTAACTGGTAAATAATATCAGTTCAAGATTGTCGGTGGGGTCAAAATGAAGCAATTAGATTTTGGAAATACACATTATAGGTTTCACTGAATCTCTAATGTCCTCCTTTTAAAAAAGGAATGTAACTAGTTACTATTATTTTCTCTGTAGAACAGTTAAGGTTAAGACCAGGCTAATGATAGAGGAATTTGGGAAGCAACATAGAAAGAACTTAGGTCTGCACTCCTGTCATAGGTGACAGGAAGTCCCCTAGTTCGATTTGTTATTGATGTCCACGAAATTGTTGCTTCTGTTTCAAACCTGTGTACATTTCTCACATGACGTTCCTGAACATCTTCCAGTCTTTGTACAGAGGCTGCATATCTCAGTATCTCCCAGTCTAACATAACACTGTTTTTGAAAAGTAAATCCTGTATTGACTTTAATGAAGCTTGCTGTAGACTTAAGAATTCGACATTTTGAAAAAACTTATTTTTTTATTTGCTGTGCCAGGTGTGTTTCCTTCACTTCTTATAGCAAATACTGAGACAATATTATTGAAAACAAAGCACAGATTTGGTTAGGTTGGTTTGGGTTTTTTTGGCAGCTGGCAGTATACATAAGATTTGTTTCTGCTGTAAGTACAAGTACGTGATATTCCTAAAGCAAATGCTATTACATTTCAATTTCTTACTTTGTCGTGTTTTAGTTGGAAATAACGAAACATTTTTACCTGTTTAAAGCAAGCTTCCACCAGATTTGGAGGGAACATATTTCTGTGAAAAAGAAAGAAAATAGCATAAGAAATAATAAGACTCTAGTAATATCTTAAGTAGGGGCAGAGCTAATAAGAGAATTGACCAGCTAATTTTCAAAGGAATCTTAAGACAAATATGTAATTATGTATACAGTGAGTAGAGCTTTGCATATAGCATTGGCCTGGTTAGTTTTATCAGGACAAAATGTAGTAGGATTGGCTAGATCCTGGCAATTGCAATCTCTGTATCCAACATTGTATAGCAGGTCTGGTTATGGAGCAGAATATTAGCTAAATTACCAAATGAACAAAGCTCTGTGGGTCAGTGCTGACTTTTAATTTTGTACTTATTAGTGCTTTCTGAATCCAGATTAATAAAAAGTTATTAATATTTAATGCATTTCTACTTCTCAAACAATTTTTGTAGTCTTGTAGCCTAGTACATCATGACATTTATCACTTGATTTAGAGTCTTGTTGTGATTAAGAAATAAATATTTCTGAAGTTTGAGTATTCTTTCATAGTAACACATACACATACAATTATATATGTGTGTGTATACTTGTTACGTATGGGGGTTTGTTTCTTTGCTTTCCAGAATGGTGACATTTCAGAGGGAATTAGAAGCAGCCTAACTGAATAAATCTTGAGGAATCTGAGTGCAAACCTCTTCATGGGTCTTTCTGAAGTCCCCCTTCCTGGCAGCATGACTCTTGGAGGCCTTTCTCCATGTCTCTGGCTTCTCCAAATGGGTTAGTGGAACACAAAATTTTGGTGGCTTTACCTGTGGAAAAGCTCCCGAGTTCAAAACCTCAGCTTCCCTACTCCCTGGAATACATCTGTGACATATTAGCTCTATAAAAGAGGCATTGCAGCGTCTCTGAGCAAGGAGAAAACAAGATTTTATATCTGTGCCCCGCTATTTCAAGCAGTTTACTTGCCTGTTCCTGGAACTTATTTCCCATCCATACAATTTAGCAAGTTGAGTAGATGCACCCAGATTGGCGGCTACAATTCAAAGTTAAGATGAATAGCTAAATCAGGAATTCAAGTGAAGTGAGAAAACTGTCGAAAGTTGGAAGTAAAGGAAAGCAGAAGAATTTGGTAATTGTGCTATGGAAGGAGGAGAAAAGACCCATGCAGATAGCAGAACAGAAGTCTTTCTTTTGTGCGTGAAAGAAAGAATCTTTCTTTGAATATTAAAAGCACTTTCTTCCCTTGCAACAGCTTGATTTGAAAAGAAATCCATGTATTCTTTTGTAGTGTTGTAGGGGTTAGAGATATTGGTACCACATAGTTGAAAGAAATTGGGCTAGTTTATGCGGTCACTGTCTAAAATTCTCTACTTTTGTTCTCATGTGAATCTAAATATTACTGTCATTGCTATTGGTACAGAAAATGTGCAATATCATAGCCATACCTGATTAAATCAAGAAAGGCATCTGCTGCTGTCACTTGCACAATTTTGCCTTCTCTGTGCATGTTTTCTTTAGTACCTTTCCCAGGGTGGATGATGACCACAATGATTATACCAATCAGTACAGCAATGATCGTAGTACTCATGTAGTAGACTACTGCTCGGACTCCCATCTTCCCTGATGCTTTACTATCCAGGGCAGCAATTCCTAGTAAATTTAAGCACAAGGACATTCACCTCATACAGTTGTGAGTAAAGAGTATAAACTCAGCATGATGCAAATGGTTTGTGGGAAGAGTTTTTATGATCAGTACTTTTAAAGCTATCCAGGGTAAGTTGGCCCTCTTTTGCAGCTCGTACTGCCACTGTGTTCCCATCCCACCCCTAATGCTTGTTATTACATAATTTTCTATTACAAGAGTTCTGTTGCAAGAGTTACAGCTTTCTGTTCTTTGTTAACACTTTGTTAAAAGCAAAGATTATTGGGCTGATGCAGTGTGGCACTCCCTGTATTCCAGTGAGCCAATTCATGGTTTTTGATTAGCATAGTTACCACAGTCTGAAAAATGTGCCTTAGAAATGTGCTGCACCTGATTTGTAATAGTAAGAAAGAAAACAGAGTACTCTCAAATAATATTGATAATGTTTGCTACAATTAATGTGTATGAAGAGTTTTCTTCAATCCCTAATGGAATGTCCTCAGTTTACCTCTGTCCCAAGCCATGGGAGTTTAAAACAGATTAAATGCTGTTAGCTTGTTTCAGAAAATCCTTACTATTGTCTGAATAAGCATTTAAAGTCTTTTATAAGCTTTGCAAAACTTGCGACATTAATCCTAATTCTTGGCTCATCTTAATGCATCTGATCTAATGTGAATACTAGGGTGCTCACTATGGCATCTGCTAAAGTGTTTGTTCATCAGATTGCACCAACAGGGCTGCACTGTGTTTTTTAAATGAAGGTAAAGAGCTTTGAGTCTCTGACAAGGAGTGTCTCATGAGGACTGTCAGCAATGGAAATGCTTTTTCTCTTTCCAAGCAGGTGCAGTGTTCTTCTCCTTAAAATGCCCCTTTGCTCCTTCTCCTTAAAATTTCAAGTAGTTTATAACTTCCCCATACCATCTGTCTCAAAACAGTTGCTGATGCTTCCTGTTGGAATCAAGCTTTCAAAGTGCAGAATGAAAAAAGAGGTCAGGAAAGGATCTCTTTGCTTTATTATCTCCTCCTATGGACCCCTATATGGCACTGTCTAATCCAAACTTCTGCGGACTGCCCACACATTTATCTAGATGCTGTCTTTGAACATATAAAATATAATGAGAGTTAACCATCTTCTGCTCTGGGTACCTATCTCAGAGGAGAAAGCATTTAAAATAAGGCAACAGGACTTCATGAATGTAAATAATATGGAAACATAAAACTAGAATCATCACCTGGCAAAACTAAATGTTTTCTCAATTCGTTGTAGATATATCATACTTCTGTCTATCTTCTAAAGGAGGAAATATGTGCTACTGGAGTTACAGTGAAAGTACTCCTGTTGCTGATGTAACTGAGATCAAGGCTGTGTTCCAGGCTCTGATCAAATCTTCAAAGTATAAAACCAATCACATGCTTCATACTTACCCTTTCATTTCAGCTAGCGTTTGCCTGTCCTTTCAGCAGAAGCTGTTAAAGCCGTTAAGATTTGTACCCACAAAATGAATTGCAAAGGGAGATCACTAGATTCGCACCCTGAATTGCTTGATTTACATGTGCATTGTAGTGGAAGAACAAAGCGTTACTGGCACAGTAAGAAACGGAAAATGGAAATCCAACATTTGAAGCACTTGATCCTTCATTTTCCTGCTCAGCCTTTCCATCTGTAAAACTGGATGATAATGCTTGTGGTAAGTTTACATTTATGTTTTGAAATTCTGTGAGGGAAATGGTAAATACTACCAAGTAATAAATAGTTTTCTTATCTTTACAAAGAGGAAGTAAGTCCTGTAGCCCTCTTGTCGGTGGATGGAGGATTGGTTATTTTTTGAGAGTCCTCAAAATAATGCAATGCAAAATAATGCAAATATAATTAACCAATGCATAAAAATAAAGGTAATAATTTTTCGAGAATTTCAGATCTGTTACTGAGTTGCACAATGTTTATATAGACAGCATTTGTTACAAATTTTGTTTTTAAAGTATCTGTATGTAACTTAAAATGAACTGTAATTTAAAAAGTGAAAAATTAATGCAAGCATACTAGTCCAGTCTACTTTATCTTTGTATGTTTTAATTGCTGTTTTATGTCCTTACTTGCTATTTCTGAAGTAGCAGCAATGGGGTGTGTATTTTTTCATTTTAGCTAAGATCAGTTTTAAACTTGGTTTACATTCTGAGCATGAAAAGGTTAACCTATATAGTTTGGTAGGAAGGTTTGGAAATGCACAGATGTTAAATCAGTCAGTTCCCAGTATCCTGCCCTTGCCAGGTAATAGATTCAGGACCAGACGCTGAGCACTGACAGTCTAGAGGGTTTGCAGGCATACGTGCTTATTGCTTTAACCAAGCCTGATCTTTCTTTGTAGTCCACACTTTATACTAGGTTGTCTCCTACACTCCAAAAATCACTAGGAGTCAGTGTAGGGCATATCTTACTGCTAAAAATGATTGCTGTGTTGAAGGATTAGAGCTTGTGATCCTCTTTCTTTCTTGGACTGATTCTGAGTGAACCTCGTGCAAGTGATATGTCAGGGAGCAAGAGTCATGCTCTTTCCTTTATAAGCTGCTTTCCAGCTTGGTTTCCTATTATGCACTCCGGCTGTGACTACATGGCCCCTTATTTTAGGTTGCTCTGTCTTATTCCTGCTCTTGCTTATCATATAAATGACTTCTCAGCTTGAAAGTAGGGAACAGCAATTCCTGTCTTCTTGAGCTCTATCCGCTCGTGGCATTCAAAACAGGGGGATGACAGGCCCAAGTATGAACAAAAGCTATATGAGGAAGAAGCAAGTTCTCACCTCAGAGAGCCCTTACTGGGGAGCTGCTGGGCAGCCTTCCCTCCCACTGAAGTTAATGGGAACGCAGGGAACTCGCAAGAGGGGCACTTGGTACCGTCCAGGGCCAAAACTGCAAAAGCTTCCAGCATGCCAACAACAAGAATTATCTAAAAAAATATTTAAAATCTGTTTTTAAAACATGAGAAAATGAAGGGGTTTGTTTTCTTTACGTTTTAGGATGTTGGCAAGATTTCTTAGAGCTGAATGGGACTCTGGAAGAGTCCTTAATGGAGAAGCAATAAAGTTCACTCTAAAGCTTTCATGTGTCACAGACCATTGTATCCTCAGTGTGTCCTTTCACAGCCAGCCAGCAAAACTCCCATTGTCCCGCGGGAGATGTATGTGCCCCTTTCATACTGCTTGCTGCTCTCTCCTCCACACGGCTGCTGGCTCCAGCACCTCTGCCTCCTCTCTTCCTCTCCCCTCCCCTTCCCTGGGGGGCCTGGGAAACTTTGCTGGGCCACTGGTCCCCACGCACAGGGATGCCTTGAAGTTGTCAAGGCGACCTGGAGCAGAGCGCCTGTAATTTCTCCCAGTGTGTGCGCGCACACAACATGAATGGGAATGATTTTTTAAGTATTGATGGGGAGGGAGGGAGGCAGGGAGGGAGGAAGGGACGAGAAGAAAGAAGGGGCAGGCGTAAGTCTGTAAAACTGCAAACAAACCCAAGCCCTTACCCCTGTCCTCCCCTTCACCTACTCTTCCTCTCTCTTGAGAAGTGAGTGAGGAATCAGTCACGCTGTAGGTGAAATAAAGACATGACAAGGAGTTCTCCAGAGTGTCAGGGCGAAAAGCAAAGCACCATGTTGTTCTTTAACAAAGGTATTAGAGAAGAAATGAAAATATTTTAGGATGTAGGAAAGGCAGCAAGCAAGTAAGTATGTAACTGCAAGAGAAGAAGAAAGAGAGAGAAGGATGCAGCAAAGAGGAGAAAAAATCTAGTTAGGGCAACTTGTTAAAAATTCTGAATTGTTAATCTGATAGTTCTGATTGTTCACCTGACTTGGTTCTGCAAATTAGCATGAACTAATGATGCAGCAACTTTCCTGAACAGCTACTATACTACGACTGGTTTTGTGTCAATTATATTTTTTTATACTGTACTTGTGATTCTAGATTATACAGAATTCTAGAATTTACAAATCCAGAGTTGCTTCTATTGTTTTTAATTTTCTTGACATTGAAAGCATGCTATACATAATCCATGTGTAATCTTGGATTGTACTAGGGCACGCTAACGCAGAGGAATGGTACTGTACTCCTCAGTAAGATCAAAGGTAAAATATAATGAGCATTTTTTTTAGATAACATTTAAGCCAATAACAGCTTTGGATCTGCTCGTTCAAAAATAAGTTCCAAGGAGTTATTTTAAAAGCCAAAAAGCAGAGCCTATGCTAAAAAGTCCTACAACTTCATAACACTTTCTCCCTTTAATTAGCACAACTCCATCAACTGATTTTTTGCAGAACAGTCCAATGTCCTCAAGTCATAAGTTATGAGCTATTTCGGTCTGAGATTTGAGTTTAAGCACATACCTAATTTTCCTGTTACAGTACTTAAGAGCTTCTGCCTGTGGGTTTTTTTAGAAAGAAGGAATATACATACTTACACAATTAGACAGAATATGCATATTTATCACAATGAGAACTAGTTGGCAGATGGTATGACTGAGGCCCTATTTCTGGTTGTAAACTCCTAGTCAGAAAAGCATTCTTGGACTTATATTTGTCTTTAATGTTAATCACTAACTAACATGGTTTGCCAAATCAGGGCCCATAACTAGCAGTTTTTAAATGGGATCTATTTCTGTACACTTAACAGTAAGGAGTATGCTACTGAAGAACTGGGCAAGTAGCGAGATCCATTTTCTTTTGCTTTTCCTAAAAAAACCAGTACTACTTAGGACTGATCCTAGTACCTTCAGTGATTTTATCATTTGTCAGAGCAAGAAAGACTCTGTCACTGGGGGGAGGGTGTGTGCATGTGAGTGTATGCATATATGCATGCATATAATTTCAGTTTGAAAACACTTAAAATGCTCAGCTACTGCTTTTCATGTTGAAAGTCCCTGTCTCTGGAATCTTTTTGCTGTCCTTTAAAAACTTTTGGAAAATATAGGAAGTTTATGTGTTTGCTTTCTTATGCTAAAATTCTTGTGTTTGTAACAACAGAATCTAACATTTTGCCCACAATATCTTTAACTTTTGCTTTCTTTAAAATTACTTTTGTTGCATAATGATGACAATTTAAAATGTAGAATAGACTATTTCAGTTGGAAGGGACCTACAACGGTCATCTAATCCAACTGCCTGACCGCTTCAGGACTGACCAAAAATTAAAGCAAGTTATTAAGGGCATTGTCCAAATGCCTCTTAAGCACTGACAGGCATGGGGCATCGACCACCTCTCTAGGAAGCCTGTTTCAGTAAAGAAATGCTTCCTAATGTCCAGTCTGAACCTCCCCTGATGCGGCTTTGAACCGTTCCCAGGCGTCCTGTCACTGGATCCCAGGGAGAAGAGACCAGCACCTCCCTCTCCACTTCCCCTCCTCAGGAAGCTGTAGGGAGCAATGAGGTCGCCCTCAGCCTCCTTTTCTCCAAACTAGACAACCCCAGAGACCTCAGCCGCTCCTCATAGGATGTTAATGTAGTAACGTAGACATCCTGCTCAGTACGAGAGGAACCGCAGGGTCAGAGCCCTCGTGTGGGCACTTGGCTGAGGAGCCACCAGCGCGAGGCTACCGTCTGTGGGCGTATGACTGAATGCTTTTAAGTCAGAAACCTGCCGAGACCTAGCGATATGTTGTGGCAAATATGTAAAATGACGAACCAGATCTGAATGAGTGAGTGAACAAACTGTGCATTCTGGTCCTTATACATATTGACTACTGGAAATAAAAAAGGGAGGATTTCTATGATCATGATGAATTTTTTCCTTATTCAATGTCTTAGAACTGAATTGATGGCACTTCCTTGCTAATATAGACTTTTATATAAATTTCCTTTAAAGTTTTGGACTCAGTCTTTAAAAACAAAACGTTATGAACAGAGCACCTTTTTATTGCTAATTATTTCCCTGTTTATTTTTTACGGTCTCTTCATTAGGAAATTGTAGTTGCTTGTTAAGCACTCCTATGGTGGAACAGCAATAATGGCAACTGTTGACTTAGGAGTGTTGCCGTAGTTTTGTTTCTTTAAGGTTGTCTTTCACTCTCCTAATGAAGCAGTCTTAAATGGGCTGCTCCCGACCCCCTACATCCACTAAGCACTGTGTGATGAGTAAACTCTCAGTGTGAGACCATGAGAACAATCCCTTTTGTGTATGTTGATGAGGATTTGTGGAAATGAATAACACTGTGCAAGCTCGTGGTAAAATATGCTGACAGAAAAATTGTAAGGAAAAGCAATAGTTAAGTAAAGAGTGTGGAAGTATTGCCCGACTTTAACATTATTAAGCTCTAGAGCTTTTTTCTCATAGCTGCTAAACACGTCCTGAGTGGTGCTGAGCATTCCCAGAAAACCAAATTTAAATAATATTTAAAGCTTTGAAAATTGAGCCCTTCACAAGATCAGGTCCAAAATTAGTCCAAACTCTAGATTATTATTTTTAATAGCAGTAGCACTAAAAGAAAAAAATTGCAAAGAAAAAAGCTAAATAACATTTTCAAAGAACTATATGCATTGGTGAAGTTAATTAACATTAAATCAATACAGCTAATGACATAAAATACAAGTCTGAAAAATAGCTCTGTATGCCTTTTTGCACGAACTGATGGGACTAGCTGCCCGGAATCGTCAGTTTAACTTATCCTTATTTGAATACGGAAATTTAAATAATGAAATTAGATATTTTATTAATTTTTCCAGGTCCATTAAGAACACTGGGCAAATATCTCACAGGAAAATTAGCAGTTGTATTTGATCCAAAATTACATGACTGTGATTAAGCCAAGCTGACTAATGAAACCCATTGCTGGGATATAGTAATGCAATTCAATGAGCCAGTTAAATGGCCCCTAAAGGACTAGAACTGCCCCGCAGCTTTGTAGTCCTGCACCATCCCTTGCCACCAGAAAACTATTAACTTTGGGTTTTGTAGGGTTAGTTTTTCTGTCAGTTTGTCATTCTGAATCATCTCAGAATTGTTTCATGTGAACACCAGAACTTGTACAAGGGAAGCAGAAGGAGAAGGGCAGAAAACTAGCATTTTGGCAGCAGTTTGCCATTACTTCAAGTTGGCTGTATTGTTAAACTGCATCCTTTGCTCTTTGGTGGCAGCACTGCTAAAAGCAAGTTAAGCGTTCCTTACTTCCCCCTGCTTATCTTTATGCTGGCTCTGTTCTCACCAGGTAGCTGAGCAAACACCATCCACCATTTGATGACAAGGGGAGAACAAGTGTGTGTGAAAGAGCACCTGGGCTCAAGAGAGCTCTGGAGGGCCCCACTACTCAAACCAGCACTGCCTTCAAAAAAAAACCAGCATAAAAATATACCCTTATGAAGTTACACACATGTTCCTGTTACATGTAAGACAAAATCTCACTGCGTGAGTGGATCAGAGAAATCACAGACTTTAACAGAAAGGTGGGACTTAACAACATGTAGAAGAGCACTTAAATAAAGCGATGTACCTTTCTTTGTGGATTCTCCACTACTACAGTGAGGAAAAAGGTAGTATGTGACAAAAAAAGACCTTTTCCAGAGGATGCTAACCTAACCCTGCCATATGTACTTATTTCTGATATTCATAGAGTGCTTGTTTTAAAATATAACTGAATGTGGATGCTGGTTACCTCTCAGTGATTCTGAAAGCTTTTGCATGTGCAAAAGTGATGCAAACCGAACATTGTGCTCTTTCTGTTGGTCTCATACTTCTTGATGGAAACAATGTAAAAATATGCTAGCAAATGGGTATAATGTGTGCTAGTTTCAAATATATTTCCTCCATCCCTTTCTAACTCTTGTTAAGGGAATATATTTTGTAACTGACCATGTTTTTTCATCGTTCATCCTCTTGGCTGCAAACACATGCTCTTCTAACCACAGTTTATTTATTAGAAGGAAAATGTTTGTGAAACCACTGTAAGATAATGTCAGAACATCACTGACTGGTGTAAATGGTAGAGGCCCAAATAATCTCTAGGGGCTTTATAGTGATTTTTACCGTTCAGTTAATCATGAATAGTGAAAGACCATTTTGTTGTTATTCATCACTGATATGCTCTTTCAGTGGAATAACTTCACTTTATGAAACTTGGCTTCATTTCAGTGGATCAAGATTAGTTACCTTATAAAAAAATATGACAGTAATCTATGCTGGAAAGTGTTTCCTGGGCCATCAACTATAGCATTCTGATACAGCAGGCAAATATATTATACAGTCTTTGTTAGAAATTTATTGAGCTTGAGGTTCAGATCAGTTGTTATTTTTACCCTAACTATTTTCATGGTAGGGTATTCCACAGCCTTGCTTACTTCTTACTTTGCTTATTTCCATGCACAAATAACTTGATTGGTCAACAGCTCAATGTCCAGATGGAGA
>NW_009194434.1:0-18463 GCF_000690835.1 Fulmarus glacialis | reverse complement strand
GTTAGACATCGGAGAGCAAACCCGGGAGTGCCCCAGCTGCGGCAGGCAGCCCCAGATCAAAACTGCCTCCCTGCGAGGCGCGGGATCCTCCGGCCGTCAGGGAGGCAGAGCAGAGCGCAAGGCCGGTCCTGCTGGGCTTTCCCGCTTGTGGAAATACGTGTTTGTAAGTGGCCCGAAGGCTTCTGGAAAAGGGATTTATAGTAAATACTCCTTCTTCTGATGAAACACTGAACCAGCAGCCTCTTCCACTGAGGCAGCAAGTCGCTGTATCTACAAGGAAGAAGGGGACTGCCCGGGTCTGACCCCTGAGGGCTGTCACACCAGAGTTCCCTCATTGTGTGCTTGGATATGCAGGCAATCCTATTACTATAATTGTACTGTTATTACGGCCTTTTACCGCGTGTGGTCAGAAATTATTTGGTGTCATTGAAAGCCCATAATTAAAAAAAAAAAATGACACGCGGAGCCTGGGAGCATACTGCCTTTCACGTGGAACCGTACTCTGAAATCCCGAGTGCTTTTTTGCACACTGCTCCCCATGCGCTCAGTTTAAATCCCCTTCTTGCAGCCTCATAGTCTGTGATGGAATGGAGAAACTGTATTATGTCACGGTTACTCAATTGCAAGATGTCATCCCAATGGTACCATTTCCGCATCTTGTTTCTGAAGCCTTTTCCCAGGCACATGCAGTTTTATAAAGTTGGCAACACTGGCTACTCCTTCAGCAAACTGATTTCATTCCACTAGTGATTGCTTTATGGGTGTACAATCTCAGACTCGAAAGAGGAGGGAGACCACAAATAATATGAATGCCACGTGCTCAGTTTTAAAATTACACTGGAAACATAAAAAGAGTGTCTGGACTCTCTACACCAGAAATAAGCACAAAACTTACTTTTATTTAAAAACTTAGGATTTGAGATGAGAGGGAGTTAGGAGCAAGTTTTCTCTATTTACTTATTTCTATAGCTCATTCCCTCTCCTGGTAGATCAGAGCTGCATAAAACAATGCATGAGCTACAACATTGAAATTGTCCTTTCTGTGGCCAGATAAGCTTGTCATTTCTAGCTTTCACTGGCAGTCCATTAAATGTACTCCAAAATAAAGCTTGCCTTCTTTCTGTGTTCTGCTCAAGAAAGTGGTGAGTAGGCCTGACAATGCAAGTCCTGAAGCCGGGCTAGAAGAAGAGCCCCCATCACTGGGGCCTCCATGTGCAGCTAAGAGGCTTTTTCGGGTCACTTTCTCCAAACAGAATTTCTTCTACCCCAGTTGTCCAATATCCCACAGGAACTATTTTTCAGATGTAGGATTTTCCTTGGCTGTTATCCCCAAAAGCACTCCACCCGAGGGGTGGAGGCGGTTCACACCTTGCATAACTCGCCTGATTAATCAAGTACATCGATTGAATGACCACCTTCTCCTATGATTGCACTCTCAGGTGACAGGCACCTTGGGCTCTTCCCCTGTTCAGAGCAATAGCTTTCCTTCCTAATCAGCATGTGCACTCCCGAGTGATTCAGAACAAAAGACTCTGCAATCTGTGTCCCTTTTGCAAGGGGAGCATCTCAACCAGACTGTGCTGAGAACACTTTAGTAGGGTTCATACTTGTATTTTTGGTCAATACTAATACTAGAAACAGGCAGATGAATAGAAACAGGCAGATGAAGCCAGACAGGATGTAGCCCAGTTCAGGCTCCAGCTGACTGAAGAAAAAAAAAAAAAAAATCTTTAACTTGTTTGAATTTCTGTTCCATTTATAAGTCTGGCAGTGGTAGTTGCAGACACTTAGCCAGCTACCATAATCCTGCTGGGTCTGCCCCTGGCATGCACTGGGGCACATTCCAGGTTTAATGCACAAAGACTGTTCTGTCACCAAAGTCTTCCAAGGTACATTTACAGAAGAGACTGAAGGCTCAATTGTGGCACAGGTACTAGATTTTACCTAAGTTGCTCTGGTGTCGACAGCAATTTATGACAGACTGCAGCTGAAAACTGGACCAGCAGCCCCCAGGGACCCCGGGATTAATATTAACTCTGAGCGCTAGCCTGCACTGATGTCTTCTTGCTGCCTCCGGCACCTGTACCATTGCATGTGCTACCTAACTTAAAGCTATGTCTGCCCACACCGTAATCACTTTTTCATGCGTCTGTGTGGACCTGGCTCTGGCCTCTAAAACTGGCAAGGCCCTCATGTGAAGAGGAGACAGCAGACTGACACACATCTGCACCTCCAGCCCCCTTGAATCCCTGTAAGAGGAGATCCTTGTGTGAGCATGGGTGTCCAGTAAAAGTTTTATGCCCAGCAAGGAAACAGACAAGCTCTGAGGAGACAAAAATGGCATGTGTGGCATTAACTTTAAAGCTGCCACCCCAAGAACTGGGGAGAAAAAGATAAGACAGATGTGAAGAAATTTGCTTGGTGGTGGTCAATAAAAACATATATCACAGGGAATGAAGGATGGAAAGCACAGCTGATTGAAGTCAAACTGGTTAAACTAGGAAATAATGGAAAATGAGCAGGGAGGAAACAGAGGGGGAAAATTAAAGAGAAATGTTGCTGAGAGTAAGGAAGAAAGGAATAATAGGAGGAAAAGACTGAAGTGTATTAGATTACAAAAAATACTATATTAAATGTTAAGGGAAAGGGAAAAGGAGGGAGAACATCCCCACACTGAAATTTTGTTACACTTGAATACCATATACATTGCAATCCTGATGATCTCAGTGTTTGAATGGAGATGTAGACTGATTGGGATTTGGAAAGGTAGCAATATGAGGTTTAAGAATCTCATGTGAAGTAAGTGCTTGCAGGAAAGAAGCAACCTTACTCTAACTTCAGAAGTAGAAATTAGTGATTTAAAACACTGGTGTTATTCACTGTGGGACAAAGGTATCCCTAGTATTATTTCATTAATAGCGTCACCCATACTAGAACTGCGGTAAAAGTTGACGTGATACCACTGTATCCTGTTCTGTGCAGGAGTTAGAAGTTGTCATTGAACCAAGTGGAGCCCTCTTTCTCTGTATCACTCAGTGCAACAGAGGGGAAAACTGGTTATTTTTCTTTTTCCGAGGCTCTTTTCAATGATCCACATCCAATAGTTTAAGTAACTTCTGCATCATGCTGCCGTGAACTTCATCAAAGCAGTGTCCAGTGATCAAAGAAGAACCCTGGCCAGGATACATTGCCCTTTGCTTACCTTCAGCTGCCAAATACTTTGGATCCTGTCCCCGGCTGTGAAGTCCATGGTGGCATCTAGGCATTGTTCAAAACCCTACCAGGGCTGGTTCGGAGGCTGCAGAAAGGGAGCCAGTGGAGGACGGATAGTGCATCCGAGTGCACTTTCCTTCTTGAGGAGCTTTTAGATTATACAGGCAGGCAACTGAGGGGACTGTGGTAGGCCCAGAAGAAGGTACTATAGAAAGAGATCTTTTTCTTTTTCTACTTTGCTGTTTTAAAGTAATGGCAGAGAATTATAGTATTAATTGACTTCACAGAGCTAGAGAGCTGTGGAAAGGGATGTGGAAGGGGAGGGAAAGGGGAGTGCAGGGGAGATCAATTACGATGTGAAAGAAGGTGCAGATGTTGGAGTGAAAGTAAGCAGTCACAGAAGGAAGAGCACCAGATCTCATGAGGAAATAAAGAGAAGTGAAGAGTGGCCAGAGACAAGAGGATGAATGGAGGGGAAGTCTCATAATTGTTTTTCTAATGGTTGGCTTGAATATTTGAGGGCACGCGGAGTGACCCACAACCTCAGTGCCCTGACATGGTGACTGGCAGGTGGAGCAGAAAGAGGAGTATTCAGGGAATGGTTCTGGACAGTGCGCCTCGAGGCCGGGGCCTGGAGATAAGCAGCGCTTTGGCATCCCTTGCCTCTCAGGTGGTTCTTCTGCATCTGACAAATCTTGCATTTCAGACCTCTCCCCACAGGCTGTCGTATTTCTTTCCAATAGGACCTTCTCAGTGGCAAATACTGTCGTGAGAAGTTGAGACATCAGTGCTGCGACTCAGCATTACAAAGGAGGGGGGGGAAATTCCTGGCAGTACTGGCTCTCAGCTGGAGCTCTTTGTGTTCAGCATTCGTGGCCTGTGCCCAGCCCACAAAGTACTTGCAGCCTCCTTTTCCTGTTCGCAAACGCTTGCCTGCTCACTTTTGAAGGGGTGGGTGAGATTGGCCAGATTTCCTAACTTCTTGGCAAAGATGCATCCTTTGAAAGGCAGAGACCCAGTTCCTGTTGGTGCTGTCACGATGTGATTTCTACAGCACTCTGCACAGCATGGTGTTTCAAAGGCAAAGGCAGTGCCAGTGCCACATTCCTCCCTCACATGTATCTCCAACACGACAGTGAAATGATGCTACCCTGCAGTAAAACTGATGGAAGAGCAGGATCCAGGCTGAGCTTTGTGCCACCATTTGTTTCCATCCAAAGATTTGTGCCTGGAAGTTTTACTCAAGACTGGAACAGCACCATGACTAGGCACACGAATCTCGATCCCTTCTGTGCTTGCAGGAACAGCACGGGCATGAAGAAGTAGGGATGTTGGCAGGGCTTTGTGCGGGCTTTGTACTTCTGGACCACTGAAAAGGCCACCCTCCCGCCCAGCAGAAGGGAAGGAGCCTGCCCATGTTCACCGTTTCACAAGGGAAGGCTGGGGCAGGCCTCCTCCTCTCAGCCCTGATTACATTTTCTGTGTGGTCAAGAGGAGCCTTGCAGCAGTGGTGGGCTACGTTTGGTAGCCTTGGGCACACAGGCAGGGCTATGGGGAGCTGGAGACTGGCCCTTCTGCAGCGTCACTGGGGCAGGGGCTGATGGCCCCGGGGGCTGACACGGGGTCCTGGGCCATGAGCGGGGTGGGGGGAGGCTGGCGGCAGGCAGGGACAGCCAGGCCTGTGGGTGCCCTCGGGGCTTGGGCAGAGCAGCCAGGGATCCAAGCCAAGCTCTGACTCAAGAAGAAATACTGTTTTGTTAAAAAAGAGCACGGCGGTGACAGTCTAATACCTCGCTGCTTGTGGTCTGCAAGCAAACCAGCCCTCGGTGCAACGTGTTCCTCAAGCGCACGGAAATAATTAACAATTGTTCCTTTGTATCTCAGCCAGCACTGGAGGTACCTAATTATGGGCATTGTTTCTGTACGAAACACCAAATAAATGTCCCTTTTCATTCCCAGAAGGGGGTAAAGAGCCATGAGTACAAAAAGCATCAGGCCCAGCGATGTGTTAGCGTATGCAATTGTCCCTTACAGCTTTGTAAGCCGGTGCTAACTGGGCTGGAGCCAATGGAGTTGAAACACCTGAGAGAAGAAACAGGTTCCTAACTGGAAGGAAAAGGAGAATTCTCTGTGCATGACTGATTAGAAACATTTTTACCCAACATGATTATTTCAGTATGTACAAGGAGTCACGAGACTTTTAAGGGAGATGTTGGCAGCTCTTTGAGAAGAAGTCTAGCAGTCAAAGTTTAGAAAACTATAAAAGCATAATTTTGCTAGAGCTGACAAGCATCTTTGCATATTTTAGAGAAGGTCCTAAAGAGGGAAGCTAAATCCCAGACATCCCTCTTCCCATGAGGGTCTTCACATCCAGTGCTTCCAGCAGGATAGTAGTGATACAAAAACATACCGTACAGAACAAATGCTGTCAAAATTTAATTAATAGGATTGAAAAACAACAAGAAGAAATCACTGGGCCTGACTGGAATGAGAAACCTCAATATAAAAATGTGGCCGGTTAAAATCCTATTTGTTGGACTTGATTTCTTTTTCCCTGAAGAGGGTATCAGAGAATGAACTAAATGTTACATGATAAGCCTTGAAAGTCTACCTAATGAAAGAGAAAAGAGTAACTACTGGAAGGCCAGGTTTTTCACAAGTGCCACTACTTGCATTACACGTACACAGTCACACTTGTGTATCTCCATCTGTGGCCCTCACACGTGTGCCAAGATTCATCTTTTTATTACTGACATTTTCTTTATGCGGAGTAAGTTTGAACAAAGCAGACTCTGTACCCCTGTTGAAACTATTTAGTCCACTCACTAACACGAATGAGGACATCAAAGACTGCTTCTCTGGAAAGCTGTCAGAATATAGACAGGGGTTCTCTTCTTTCTTCTGGCCTTACACAAGTATAGTCTAATATACACCTAAATCCTTAGGTAAATCTTGTCCAAAAGACTTCTAATCAGAAAAGAAAACAAACACCCTGTATTTCTCACACTATAAAAAACACCACCTTGGGAAAAGAACAATGCAGTCACAGAGTGGTATGGTGTCTTAAGAGAGTTCACATTAAGCAAGCGTTAGCTATTCAAAGAATTAACTGAAACAGGGCGGTACGGGCGTGTCTGTTCCTTGTCACTAAGCTCAGGGCTATAGCAGAGAGCAGAGGAAGAAGTAAGTTATAAAATTTTTTAGCAGGGAAATAAAAAAATAACTTCACTGTCCCCTAGTCCAGATTATTCTCTTAGAAGGTGGGTCAAAATATCAGTGGTTGCTTTTCCGAGTTGTCTTTGCAGTCATAGAAGGAATCAGTAGCAGAACCTAAGAGAGACTCAAGATATGGACCAGAGGGGACTCTTAACATTGCTGGAACTTTGTTTTTTGTAACAACACATGTATTTGGCTAGATATATGCTATTCACACCCTTTATATATTCCTCTGCATTTTATTTGTGGCTAAGTGGTAAGGTAAGAATTAATGCTGTTATTTTTAACATGCATATTTCAAGTGGGTAAAAGCTGTCTCACAGTTTTTTGTGCCTGGGATAAATCATTCTGTGATTAGTTGTGACCAAACCCAGAAGAACGATACATAAAATTACTTCTTTATGCCCCTATTACAATGCATTAACTGTTTGCTAGGTGCTGACAGAGTCAGACCCCCGCGGCCCTTCTTTTGGTTTGTCACAAAGAGCGCTGGCTTCAAACCAACAAACAGAGGAACATAGTGGAGCTGGTGGAAGAGGAACTTGGGTGCCAGTGACGGGGAAATGACAGAATTCACATTTCCTTGGGACTGGAAAGAGGCAACACTACAGTAAAAGCAAATGGAATTTCAGGAGGACAGATTTCAGTTATCCAGAGGGTCGTTAGGTAACATTTCCTGGAAGGCTGATCCAAGGAAAAAAGGGAATTTTAAAAGAAATTATGTAACATGAAAGAAATGGTATTAAAGGTGCAATGGCCAACTTTCCAGGTGCAGAAGATAGTCTGTAAGAAGCGGAGTAAGCGATCAACTTGGTTAGGTCCCTTTGATCCCAAACATAGGAGGAAATTACATAGGAAGTAGAAACTATATCAGAGTACTAAAGATGGATTTTCAACAGCACACAGGAGCAACATCAGGAAGGCCAATGAGATGTTAGTCCTAGCGACCGTTGCTTGTGAAATCATTCTATCAGTGCATTAATGATAGGAAAAACAGGGTTAGTGAACTAGTCAATGGAAGAGTAAGTCTGTTAACAGATGACACTGAAAGACAGCTTATTTAATGCTCTTTGCTAAAAAGTGGCTGACAATTAAGATCAGTAGCAAAGGAATGGGTCTATATAAGGTGGTGTTTTCTTTAACAGTCTAGAAGATGGAATAGAGAGATTTCCATGAAGCTGAGGGGGAATGCAAATAAGTTAGATTAGAAATCAAAAGTATCTCCAAAGGTGATCTTGATAAAATAAAGAATGGTCTGTGGGAAAAATCAGGTTAATTCAACGGGGACAAATACAAAATACTGCATTTGTGGGGGACTCATCAGTTTCAAAAATACAGGGTAAGGAACGCTGATGTAGAAAGAAGTATAAAGCTTATAATGGAATCAACAATAGCGTATTGTTGCTGAAAATGGGCAAACACAGTATAGATGCAGGTGTATAATCTAAATATGTGAAGTAATCCTCATGCGTTATTTAGTGTTAGGGTCTCAACTGGGGCACTGTGTTTGGAGCCGGATGTTAAAAGGCTGGAGGAGAGCCGTGAAAATTATCAGAATTCTAGAAAACATGACATGGAAGCAAAGATAGGAAAAAAGTGGGGTCTTTTAGCATAAGAGAGGATGATATTGTCCAGGAAGGAAGGACCAGGACAGTTTTCAAATACATAAAAGGCTGCTACAAAGAGTTAGTTAGGGAGAAATCTATTCTCTGGGCTCCTTAATAGGTAGGGCAAGATGTAGTAGATTTAAACACGGGAAAAATGATTTCAGTGTTAAGGATCTAGAGCACTGGAACAGATTTGCATGGGCAGATTGTGGCAGCTCCATAATTTAGTTCTGTGATAACAGATTAGATGAACATTCGTCAGGAATGACCTGCTACAGTTGACCCTGCGCTGGATGAGTGGCATTCTGCTTGATGCTTCAAGCTTTACAGTATTTTGATAGGAGTGGGATCTTGACCTCCACAGAGTCAATACCAAAGAGTCCCACTGACTTCCCACAACTCTTCAAGTGCCAGGCAAGCTCTCATAAATGGCACTAGCTCATCCTACTGCAGCCAAAGTTTTATTCTGCTCTTAGAGGAGTCTTTTTATTTTGGGAGGTCGGGGTTACGTATAGGTAGCAGAACCACAATCAGAGAGTAGGAGACTGAGTCCCAAAGATTACTCTTGCCTCACCCATTTCGCCACTTCCTTGTTGCTTGACACCACACTGTTTTTTCAGCAATGAAGTTGACGGCTGAACAAACATTTGTGACAACCCCAGTTTCAGGGAGCAGCAGGGGTGAGGCGGGGAGTTGAGGGCGACAGCCAGGCTGGCCAGGCAGCAACCTCACTGACAAGGGGTGCAGAACTACAGCACCCAAAACCAAAGAGCAGAGCAGGTCCTGTGACAGTAACCAGGGTTATCATAGAATCATAGTGTCATAGAATAGTTTGGATTGAAAGGGACTTTAAAGGTCATCTAGTCCAAACCCCCTGCCAAGTCTAGTTCACCAGACAAGTCTGTAGCGGTGAGGCAGAGCCGAGTCAAGTCTGCAAGTCAGAGCCAGTATCCACATCGACGAGGCACGTGGCCACTCACAGGGACCACGGGTGACTGCCTTAGCTTGAACATAGCTTCTAAGCAAAGGCGACCAGGCCCCCACTTCCCACAGCTTTTTCTCTCCCATCTCTTTCCCCAGCAGTGATCCAAGGTCCTGCAACGGCACCAGATCCAAGCTGGCCTCAAGCACCAGCTGCCAAACCGCTGGGGAGAGCAGTGCCTTTACAATCCAGATAAAAGCATCTGTTGCTCATTTGCCACAGCGCCAGAAGAGCAAATTCCCCAGCACTCCCCCAGAGTGACAGACCCATATTGCATTTTAAAGGACAGCCATGCGCTGATGTAAGAAAGGCCACTGATAAGCCACAGCCTCAGAAAAAAAAATCCCAATACATATTTTCAACCTCAGGGACTGGTTTTAACCAACTCATACTCTCAAGACTATTACCATAAGAAATGAGGGTATGTTGATTTTTTTGTTTGTTTGTTTTAAAGGGCAGATTAGCAGTGACATTTCTGATACCTTCATTTCTGGCTTCCGTAGGCTCCAGAGACCAGATCTGCTAACCACAACTCTCTTTCTGACACATTATCTGTATTGTAGGCTCCAGTGCTACACCCATAACCTCCCTGAGTGTAACTGAGGGTGTTACCACTTTTCATTGCTGCATTGCCCCCATTAGACTCTCCAGCAGCAAAGGACCACCAGAGAATCTGGCCCAAAATGCTCAGTATTTTTATTTGTGTTTTACAGTCTCTACATGACTATTGAAACAAAAAATTTTTCTTGGTTAACTGTGAGGAAAGGTTTGCTTGGCAGCACTGGAGCCATCACGCTGAAGTGTTTGACTATAGCCTTGGTGACACAATTGGCCCATGTGTGCAAGGAAGTGACAGCATCAGCTAAGCCTGTCCCACCACTGACCCTACCAACAAGTCTGACCATTTTGCAGGCTATAATTACTTGATCATCTTTGTCAGATGCTTTCACTGACTCATGGGTTATAGACTATGAGGTAGTGTCTCTGCTTTCTGGATCAAATTAGCCATTGGGGTGGCTGAGCCAGATAGTTAGCAGAAGCCTCTGCTTAATTCTGGTGGTTAATCCCTTTGAATCCCACCCTGCTCACCATCGGGCCTGTCTTCCTTTCCTTCAAGGATGTTTCTGAAGAGCTGTCTCTCTGGGCAGGCAAACAGCAGTTGTATGGAAATCCCTATGGCCGGGCTAGAGGGGCATGCTTTTGTAATCCTGCTCTGCCTTTCACACCAGGATATTAAACTCACTGAGGGAAAGATATTTCATCAGACTCACAGAAAGTTCCTGTCACCACTTCGGGATGAGCACATTTTTGGCCATTGGGAGAACAAGAACTGAGGGGCAGAAAGAAAGGAAAGGAAGCAGATATATAGGAGAAAACTGATTAACCGAGGTGGGTTTTCTGTGTCACACATGAAGGGACCTCACCCAAAATGGTACATATGCTTTATTCTTCCTGATGGCAACTGAAGCGACATTCATTTAAATGCAAACCTGTGTCAGGTCAGATACTGGCTTTGTGCAGAATCAGGCAGGGGCTCCCAGGACAGAGTCTCTGGAGTGGCCTCAAGCTGTTGGGAAAAAGTTTGCTTTTTTCCATTCCCAACATCACCTCTGCTTTGAATACCTGGGGATGTTTCTGGTTGCCTGCTGGCAAAACGGCACTGGAAAGAAATTTGTTAAATTAGCACTTCTTGCCGCCAGAAAACTTTTTGACTGCAAGGTGGAAATGTGAGAAACCTCCCACTCTGCATGCAGGGCTAGCACATTCAGCTGCTACGCTCCATTGGAAAAAATCTGCTGTAATTTTAAACAGAAACCACAGAGGTCTGACAAAGCCCGTAGGAGACTCCTGGAACTTTTAACCAAATTGTTATTATATTTCTAAGCTGTTGGACTTCTATCGTTAGCCTGCATTATTCTTCTAGTAAAGGCCTTATCCTGATATCCAACCAAACTTTCCATTGAGGAGGATGGGATGGCCAGCAATGCACAGTGTAGAGGACAGGATTTCTACAGAAAAGGACATTTAGATTTTTGGGGAATATACATTTTTCCAAAAAGGATTTTACAGCCACATTTCCACCATGTTTTTCTTTTGGCAAATTTCTGGCAGGTGCAAACTCCACCCAGGGAAACAGAGACCTCATTTAAAAATTAGGAATTAAATTATTGGCCATAAATAATGAGGTTACATGTATCATCTTTTTCATTATAAGAGAGCAAGGTATCTTCCTTTAGATTTATTCTCCTCAGTCCTCAACACAGCTGGCGCAGTGAGGCTTGCTCTTTTGTGGTGGCTGTACATGCTCAGGGAAGAATTGCAGGCCTGGGCTCCATATCACACCTGGTGTAGCAAACACAGCGGCCAGATTTATCCCTTCCTGAGTTCGGTGGGCTTTGAATCAGATTGTCTCTCAAGTTCATCAGAGAAGTGATCAACGACAACTACAGTAACCAAAACACTGCTTGGCAGGCTGAATAAGAAGGAGTAAATAACATAGTCACCTCATTTCATCAACCCAAACTTCAGTGTAGTCATTAAAACAGCGAGCCTGTGAACCATGAGGTTGGAAGCAAACTACACCAGTGAATGGAAAGACATTCTTTAAGCTAAATGGCTTCGTATCAAGCTTTTACTGGATAGAGCTCTAAAATATTTCCTCCAGAAGTTCTGCAGGCTATTTTAGTCTACCCGAGCTGTAGGGAAGGAAACTAGAAAACAATGGCTGGCCAGACCAGAAGAAGATACATAAATATGGGCAACTGAAATACAGCACGAGTTAAAATCTCATTGCTATATAGCTGAAGTATGATCAGTATGCTTAACTGTAGCTTGAAGACTGCTCTCCAGTGGCTGTTCAGCTGTACTGATTCATAACTGGGCATGGAAGTTCTGCAGGGTTCGTAGTGTTTTCTAAAAATAACGTAGAATGAATCCTAGGTGGGGTATTGGTAAAACAGCAGATTATAGCTGGAGTTGTAAAAAGATTTAAAGTACGAAGCATAAGGCATCCCATTTCTGTTAAAAGGAGAGTCTTTATTTTTTTATCTTTTTTAAGAGCAGTCAATTGGCCTGCCAAAAAGATGTTTGTACTTTTGAATCTGGATATCAGCACGTATAATTTATTTTTAGTTAATTTATTAAATAACATAATTAATTTATTATGTTAATAAAACACAAAGTGTTCAAATCGACTTACACAATGTGTAAGTGTGAGTGATTCACTCTTTCAGTCTGTTGGTTTTGAATCTTGTTTTAACACCAGCCACGTCTTTTTTTCGGCTAGAATAGCAGTGGTTTATATTGCTGTGTTAATTATGTGAGCCTTTAAACTGTGGTTTGGAAAACATTACACATCTGAGGCATTTGTGCAAATTAGGGGATTAATAACAAGACCTGTTTTCGTTTTTTTAAATGGAAACCTTGAAAGGAGTGTGCGTGTGTGAGACAGAGCTGAACCAGGACTGGTGTGTGTTTGTGTGCATTCCTCACCCTCCTCCTTCTCATACTCTTCTCCTCAGCAAGGTACAGATCATGTTGTGAGTCTTGTCAGCTGGGTGACAGGTGACATTCTCGCTCACTTGCGGGATCATATCCTCCAAGCTAAAACCTGGTTCTCAGATGCTAAAAAAGAACATATATGTACCAACATATGCATTCAATCACGTAAACAAAAATAATAGTTTTCTGCCTCTTTATCATTCAAATAAAGATTGCTTGCCTTACTGGAAGCCAAAACACAAACTGTGCTTTAGTCAAATAAAAGTTATTGAGCTCAGCAGGGCAACTGAGTAAAATTTAATGGCCTGTGACTTACAGGTTACACCATATGATCTAGTCCCTTTTGGCCTCCAATTCTACAAACCCAAATGGAATTTAAGCCCTGCTTATTTTTTTTTAATTAGAACATTGGTGAGACTGGAGGGGCCTATCTAGCTTCAGCCGCGTGTAGGTGTGAATGGATGGATGGCTATATTTTCGTTGGGTAAAAGACTGCCCTTCTGCATTGTATTTGGCTTCATTTTTGAGGTGGCTGGATATCCAGTCCAAATACAAATTGGCCCAGAATTAGTTTCCACTTCCTATCCTTCCTTTTGCTGAAACAAATAAAAACTGGGATTCAGCCTGCAGAACTCCTGGCTTTGTAGGCAGGGTCTGCAAGGCCATTCGTTAACCAAAGAGCACAGTACATAAGGAGTATGCAAGCTGCATCCAGAAATTCTTTGGGCTATTAATCTGACTTAATGCCTCCAGTCAAGAAAGTCAATAATTATTTCCAAGTAACTTTTGCCAGACAGCTCTGCAATTGCTTAATTGCTTATATGCTGACTCAGGAGTGAGACCTGAAAGGCATTTCAGAGAAGATCCCCACAGAGAAGAACATGAAAATAGATCAAAGCAGATATTGAAATACATACTGTATTAGTTCCAAATGTAGCTTCCAGGTCAAACTGACACAGCAGAAACCCTGGCAGTAATGAACTTGGCTTTTTAAGTAGCCACCAGAATTCAGCTTCTTACCCGGGTCTAGTCAGCTCTTGAAATCTTATTTCCAATTACTGTGCTCAAAGACTGAGAAGGACTTACTATGTGACAATCATTAAGCATCTAACTTGGCCGTAAGGCAGAATTTGCCTGATACAAAGCCTGCTCAGAGGTTAATGGGACACTTTATTCATGGAGCAGTCCATTCATGACAGCTCCACCTACTTAGCAATAAGCAAGTGGAGAAAATGTTTGAAGACTTGTTATCCGCTGCTCATGCCAATACATGTTCTCTACAGAATACTCTTCTCTGAAAACTTCAGTGTTAAAACTACTACCGTAGCGTATTGAGGATGCCATAAGCAACACCCAATGCTTCCTTCAGTGTGGACTTCATTCTAAAATCATCGTCAAGTCATATTTTTAAAATCTCCCCTGGAATTATCAGGACTCCCTTCAGGATTGAGCCCTGTGATTCAAACAGAATATCTTGCATTTACTCTTTGCTTTTTTCCAGGTGGAAGCAAAGAGCAATTGGAAAACATACAAGACCTGCCAGAGAGATAAGGCAGCTGCAATTTTTAGCATTAAGAGCTTGCTAAAACTTTCAGTGTTCTGAGCAATATTATAAAGTCATAGAAGAAAAGAGCTGGGTGCCATGGCATAGCAAAGCTAAGGTTTTGGAAGCTTAGAAATTTCTACCACTTGCAAAGATTAGTAGACCGGATACGCGTTTGCGTCCTGGCTGCCGCATACCAATTGGTGAATTAGCTGAGTGTAAAGCTGGGTGCAAGCTAGTTCATTATCTCCTTCACTGCTAACATTGAGTAGCAGCAAGTAGGAAATATCCTTCTATTCCCTGATTTTCATCTCCAGACTATCTTCCCTTCCTTCTTGCACTGATATCTCCTTCTATGCAAGCAACTGGTGCATCCCCACGCCCGCACTCTTCCTCCCATGTCATGAATGAGGCACCTACCTTGTTCTGCAGCCTGCCCACTATTGAGTTGGGATACCCATATTTGCAGTTCCTCTTTTAAGCGACTACAAAACCCTATTCTTTGTGAGAAAATCTATTTTAACAGTACTGCTTTTATTGTTCATGAAATCCATCTTCCTCGTCCAGGGCAGATACATCATTCCTGCCATGACCACCTCACCTGTTTGTAGATAGAGGATTTGCATCCCAATCTGTGCTGTGCTCTCCAGTGCTACTCTATCGCTGTCAGAAGAGAAGTTTTTCCTAATGTCCAAACTGAATGCTCCTTGCTGCTGTTTAAGCTCAGTGTTTCCCATTCTAATCACCATGGATGGAGGGAAGAGATTATTCTCTTCCTCATTGCAGCAACCTGTTTTGTCCTCAGACTCTTACCATGTTCCCTCCCAGTCTTCTCTCTTTTAGGCTGAACGGCCTCAGTTCTTTCAAGCTTTGCTTACAGGTCATGTTTTCTAGAATCTAGAAGATTTTCACTGGATATAGTTCAGGGAACAACAATCAGTGTGAACCACATTGTAGTAACATCCAAAATTAAACTCACACCAGGCTTTCTTAATGCTGAGCAGAGCAAAGGATTACTCTATGTGTATTACAAATTGTACCTGTATTTCTGCAACCCAGCACCATGTTTTCCTGCTTTGCAACAGCACAAAATGTTGATTCTCCCTTGGTTTATCATCCACAGGTACTCTCCATCCCTTTTCTAGAGAAATGGCACTTGTCAGTAGCTCTTTATCGTGCATGTATGCGTCTGATGAATCCTGCATAATATCCCATCTTGCACTTGCCCCACTGAATATCATCCCATTTTTTTTAAACCATTTCTGGAATTTCTTGGAATTGTTTTGAATTATTAGCCTCCCCAGTAGCATACATCTCTGCCCCCAGACCCCATCCTGCTTTCACTTGAACACATGCTGTTTAGTCTTGCAAACTGCTTAGGACCATCTTGAATAGTTCTGGTTCCAAGGCTGATCCCTGTCAAAGACCACTCAGTACATCTTTCTAGTTTTGACAGTCAACCACTGAAAACTACCTCTCCAAGTGTAGTTTTCTATTAGTGAATCTTGTGTGCTAGGCTACGGCTCTTTACAAATTCTCTCATTTTGACAGATATTTGAGACAACTATAATTGCACTCTTACTCCAAAAGCAAAACTTGTCTTTAATTTCAAGAAACTGCCAAGAATACCCAGTCTTCAAAGCTAACTGATAATACATAAATATTTAAATGAATACCAGTTTAACTTCAGTAGCTATTTCGTCAAGCTGTTGTGGAGCCTCAGAGGATCACCGAGGTTTGTGGGTTACCGATCTACAAGAAATGACAGATACATAATTTGCAATATGGATAAATAATGTGACTAATGATTTCATTTTTAAGAGTGCTCAGAAGATAAGCTAGAGACTTGATTTTCAAAGTTACAACTGAGACTGAAAAAAATGCAAAAATAAAAGACCTATATTCTGTTAAAATTCAAACTCACAGTGTAGTTAGACATTAGTAGACTAGTACCCATAACATTTGGAAGAAATATGTAGCAGCTTCTATGTACGTTACAAAATAACTCTTGATATATGTGCAGAAACATATTTTATCCTTAATTTAAAAACCACATGTTGTTGTGCATAGCCCTTTCTATTCACACTTGTGAATATTACTGAGAGAGTATATTCTGTTTGAATCAGAATTTCATTACAAAACAATGTGTCAAACTTAAAACCTTCATAAGTAGATTTTTTTTTTTCCCCTCACAATATGCATTGCCTATTAAGAACCATTTTCCAGCAATATCAGCCCTTACGATTTTCCAATTTTTCATCTACAGACAGTTCGAAAAACGTTAAAGTGAATGGTGTAGCAAAGTGAAATAATAATACTGCAGATGCAAGCATGAAAAATGGGATTAATAATTTTTTTAGGAGCCAAAGTAAACTGCAGTGGAAGGAAGATTGGGAAAAAACAGAGGGTCCAGCTGGATTGGATAGGTGATCTTCATCTGAAGACTCCAGCAGTCCTTTTTCTGTGAAGCAGGTTAGCTGGGCAGTACTGAGATGCTATGGTGACCAATGTAGCATAAAGCCTTACTCTAGACAGATTTTGTATAAGCATCTTCTAAATGGTGTAAATGAATTAGGAGCATATGTTCAATGTTCTTCAGTAAAATAGCTCCTTGTGAGGCCGGCAGCTGTAAGGTTAGTGGTCTTAGAGTCCTAAATGACTTTGGAAATGGAAATCACTTAGATACTTTTTTAAAGTACTGCACACTTATTTAAAACATAAATAGACTTGGGCCTAAACAAATGCTTAAATAAGGATAGACAAGAAGAAGTACGAGCTCCATTTCCTTTTCAAAACAGCAACAGTCTTCCCTACATACTGAAAAGTTTTTACTTGTTGTTTTATCTCAAAGGCTGATTGTGGAATATGTAATGTTTTCTCTCAAGTGATTTGTAGCAAAGGTTTGAACTGTTTTATACGGAAGATATGGGTTGATTTCTGCTCCTATAACTCCCTTCCCAAGGCTTTAAGGAATAAAGCTTAGCTCTTTAATGGTGTGCAGGTATTACCAGCCCCCAGCTTCCTTGGAATTGCAGTAGGTGATGGGCATGCAATGCACAGGCTCTTTAGGAATCCTGGCACCAGTGGATGCTGGTGGAAATGCTGAAGTCTGCTTCTTTGAAGAGGCAGAAGGGTTAGATTTCAAAAAGAAGCTGGATTGTCCTTACTAGTGGGAAGCTTCCAGAGGAAAAAGGTAGTCCTTTGAAGACTCCTGTTGTTTATTGTACGAAACCGCCACCATGGTTCATTGCTCACAGAACTTCTCACTTCAGCTCTCTGCTCTCCTCCTCTTCCTGCCCCACAAATCTTGGTATTTATTTCTTGTTATGACTTTAGTGCAAATGGAAATGTTATGCTCTAAATCTTGTTATTTCAAGATTTCCGGTAGAGCAACATTAAAGATGAGACTGAAATTGCAAAGATACGCCTCTTTCTGCTCTTCAGGAGTTCTGATCTCTCCCTGCTCCCTGCAGGTACTGCACCCATCAGCCACCCCAGAGGAAGACAAGACTGCAAAGCGCAAGTGCCAGGGAAGAACTTGTCCCACTCAGCAAATAGGAGACATAAGAGGTTTACAGGTTCATTACTGTCATCGTGCCAAACTGTAGATCCTTCGCTCTCAGAAGTAGATCCATTACAGAGGTAATATCTGAACTGCTTTCATGGAAGGAAAAAAGGTTGTCTCTCTGCATACTTTAGTGTGACGTCTGTATCCCTCTTGATCTAAAGATACAGGATTGGTAGGAGATGACATTTGCAGATATTAAAAGAAGTTCTTCTCTTTTTCCAGAAGGAAACATCCTTTTGTTGTTCAGCTTCAAGAGATGCCACAACATGTGTAGATTTGTGCAGACCTCTCTTTGCAAGTCTGGATGTAATGGGAGTTTAGCTAGTATGGAGGAGAGGACCTGTATTGACAGAATTGTGGTAGAAGTCTGGATGTAATGGGAGTTTAGCTAGTACGGAGGAGAGGACCTGTATTGACGGAATTGTGGTAGTGTTCTGCTCTCTCTCAGCAGTCTAAATTAACATTTTTTATTTTGTTTCTGTCCTGGTTTCAGCTGGGATAGAGTTAAATTTCTTCCTAGTGCTGTGTTTTGGATTTAGTATGAGAAGAATGTTGATAACACACTGATGTTTTCAGTTGTTGCTAAGTACCTTGTCAAGGACAACTATCCTCTGCTAGACTGGGAGGGAGCACAGCCAGGACAGCTAGCCCAGCTGGCCAATGGGGTATTCCATACCATGTGACGTCATGCTCAGTATATGAATGGTAGGCATGTTCCAGGAAGTAGCGATCGTTACTTGTTATCGGTCAGCGTGGGTGGTGAGCAATTGCATTGTGCATCACTCATTTTGTATATCCTATCATTATTATTATTATTTTCTCTTTTCTGTTCT
>NW_009194433.1:0-20878 GCF_000690835.1 Fulmarus glacialis | reverse complement strand
ATGGGGCCGGATGGGATCCACCCGAGGGATTCTGTGATTCTATGATTCTATGTTTTGGAAAGACCACTTCTATTAATTGGAGTATTTTGGAGAGATTTTTAGAGGCATGACAGAAAAGTACACGAGTCCTGTTGATTCCATGCCTTGGCACACCCTGAAGGTTTTCAGGAGCCTTGGAAATTTTAGCATTAGTCATTCACTTTTCCACTGATTTTTCAGCAAGTGCAATAGTAATGGTTTTGGCTTTCTGAAGTTAACTGGACTGAAAAGAATCCGTACTTTACTTAGGTGATAGGATGATCATGATTTTTAGCCAGGATTAATAAATGTCATTGTGTTCTTCAACACATAATTTTTTTTTTTCTGTGTTCATTACATGATACCTTGGAAATTCCCCTTTCTTAAATGCCTGCTTGACAAATCGATGTCCTTAAGATTTCAAGATCCACATTTCTAGTTTTAAATAAAAGTTAAATGTTGTGCACTAAACCTGTCTCTTGACTAAATCTAATTTCTTGAGCACGTCCACTTCCATGGAGGCAGTAGAAACAATGTACTGTGTGTTTCTGCATATGAATGGCAGCAAATATGAAAAGAAACCTTATAGATGTTAATTGCTGATTTCATGTGTAGCAATAATTTGACAGATCCTAACTTGCTGAATCAGCAGGTTTTCCAAACACAGCATTTTGGACAAATTTCTTGTTGACTTGTTTTCCCTTAATACAGAAATTTGGTTTTGAATTCATTTAACCTGCAGGACATCCAACTTCAGCACTTGAAAGTTTCTATTTCTGTTATTATTTTCACTTTCTACATTTTGTCATCATGGTCTTAGGCCACCTAGTTTAGCTGTTCACCCCCATTCTTTATGTTCTCACTTGTGTGTTTCTCTGATGACTACCAGAGCACTCTGTGAATCCATGTACAAATAAAAGTGTTTTTTTCTATGAATCCATGTAGAAGTAAAAAAGTTTTTTTTTTTCAAAAAGTATTAACGAACAATTTTTTCAGTAATAATAATGGCCCATAGTTTAGGAGACAATATGTAATAACACTGAGGTTTTGCCTGAGCATCTAGAGTATGTTAAACCTCAGTCAGAGAGTACTGAGATACAAAGTTAATGCAAAGCCTAAAAGTCTCAAGGAAGTAGGGCAGCTATGCTAGCCGGAGAATTGATGCTTCATGTAGAAAGAGACTGGTGTGCCAAGAGTTGCTAATGTGATGCACTTCAATATAAACGTGTGTTGGATGTGAAATGTGACTTTGAAACATGCCATTTACAATGTAAATATTTCCTCAGACAAGGAGATTGGATAAACTTTCACAGTGGCACATATTTACAAGGAGTACATAAGCTGTGGGCTACAGAGGTTACTGTATTTTGCTTTGCTTTGCTTTAAACTGGTATAAATCATAAATGACTCAGCTTCAGTACAGTACCTTCTGATTTATGTTGTAACTACTAGAAGCCAGGATGAGCTTGATGTTGATTTTATGCACTATTGAGCAAGAGGTAGTGTTTAAACTGCAACATCTCAAGAGTAGCCATGCTGACTTGTATACCCACATGTGTCTGATGTGGGAAGACATTTGATGTCTCTGCCCTTCTTTAGATGGAAAGAACTACACTCTCCCGCTTACACATCATGACACAAAGTAGAAGCCATCATCTTCCTGTTTATCTTGGAAGTTGCGGCGTCTGAACGGGTTACAAGAAAGAAGCTAGGCAGTATCCCTCCCACCTTCCCTCCTTCCTCCCTGGGATGTACCTTTGCATTACAGACTGCAGTTTTCTTACGCTCTCATTACAGGTGTAATCCCTGTCAAACTCTAGGCCTGTCACAGCTGTTCTTCAAATCTTGGTGTGTAAATATTTAATGGTGCTTATTAATGAGACCCTTCCTCATGCAGTTAACAAAAAAAACTCCCCCTTGTTTACACAAACTAGTGTATCCAACTGCAAGTGCACTGTAAAATCAAGGATGGCACTAGAGCACAATATCCTGCTTGGAAATCAGTTGCCTACAGTAGTGCTCAAGGACATGGGAATCTGAAGATTTCTGTCTTAGAGGAGGGACTAGGTCTGACTATTCCAGGTTTCATTCAAGGAATCTTAGTTATTTGCCCGTCAGTACTGTTGCATGTGAAATAAGGATTTCGCTACTCTTTCACCTGTTCAGGGTAGTATAAAGATTGCTTGACTGGTATTGAAGTGAACTAATTTTTTATAGATGGAAAGAAGATGCCACTGAAAGTTTCCCCATTTACCTTTTTGTGCTGACTTTTGGCCCTACTATGTACTTTTGACAGTTCTCAGTATTTGAAATATTATTTGCACATCATTAACAATTTATGCTGCATGTCAAGTTTTAGATAAGCTAATGACAAGTCAGATTATGTATGTGCTTATTTGCACACACATAAAAATATCTTGGATAAAGAAGTACAGCAAACTGCAGAAAAGTTGCCGAATACTTTATGGTTACTTGTGCTTTATTGCTCAATTGACATCTTGAGAATATATTGTCTTATTTTGTAGTAATAAGAAACTTTTCCATATGCATCTGCAATGTCTTTTCTCATGGGGAAAAAGTTAAAAGCTATGCGGTCTGTATTTTTGGGGTTTTTTTTAACAACAAAAAGCACTTGCGCAATGCTATGTTCTAGGATCATTTACATTATATAAGTGGATATTTGCATACATACAAATGCACATTCAGGTGTAAACATCTCTGGGTATAGTGTACATGTATGTCTTGGTGGCTAAGAAAGTATGAAAATGTGCTGTCGTCATGCCATCATGTAGACTTTCAATGAGATGAGACCTGTAGTAATGTCCAAAAAACCTGAGAAAACTATTCCACAACCAATTTCCAAAGCAGTACATTTGTATGAAAAAACAGTGATCCACGTTTCTCACCTTGAAGAGGAAAACTGAAGCATCTCTCCCAGACTGGAGCAGTTTAAGTGTTTAATGTAAAAGCGTGTTCACCATCTACTTGACTCTGGATCGTTACGTTGTTCTCCAAGTTTTCACATGTTTATGCATGTATGCAGAAGGGAGAAAATCCCTGTCCGCCTCCCCATGCCTACTAGTGGGCACGTGGCCTTGCAAGGCAGGAGGAGTGAGAAATAGCAGCTTTGGTAAGCACTGGCATGGTTTGGGTGGTCTTGGTGTTACAAGGCAAATTGGTGAGGTTAGACAGGTCGGTAATTCTGTCACAGGTGGCTTTACTTGAAAGAGTTTTATAGCAGGAGTGCACTCTATATTAATAATGTCTAAAGACATAGCTGCCCTTCCCGAGCAGGCAGCATCCCAGGAAAACATTAATCATGTTTTCCTGAAGCAGCTGAATTGATTTTTTGGGAGAAATATTTCTTTGTCTACTCCCCGGCCATTTCTGAACCCATCACTAACTTACAGTGATCTGAGCAGCTAATCAACAAATAATTACTGCCTGTTGATCACCCAGGAGAAAGGGTACAAATATTGCTTTAAGTTCTTAGTGCGAGTAACTTCATTTTTACCAAGGCATAGTGACCAATTTGCTCTATCACCTTTTTTATGTTTGGGGTTTTTTTTTTCTCTTTTGGATCCTTGGGTTACGTGGAGGGTAGTGTCATATTTACTATGCTAGGAACAGCTTACATTTATTTACGTTAGGTTTTAATGTAATATCTGTTGTAGCACCTATGTAAGCTTTTACAAGCGAAGGAAAGCTGTTCAGTTTTTGTTCACTTTATTTGTATTGGTACAGTTCTCCCCAAGATGTAGCTCAATCCTGCACAGAAAGTGAGAAGATGGCTAAAAAAGGAGCCCATTAACCCAAGCAGAGCCAATGCTCAATCAGCTGTTGGTGAGTGGGGGAGAGAAAGACAGATGGAAAGAGTAAAAGCAGCTAGGATAGACTGATGTGAACCTGAAGAGTTTTGAAAGACCCCTTTATTGTAGGAAATATGCTAGTGATTTTGTCAACAAGGACTCTTTTATCTTTTGAGCTTTATTGCCTAAAATCATCTGTACTCAGATACGTACTAGAATTAGTTAAGAGATTCACATATGTTACTCGGGATCTATTACGCACTTATCTGTCGTAAGTGGAGCAGCCTACTGACTTGAGTTGGAGCTTCTTGCTTATATACTTCTGTGCTTTGTTGAAAAAGAATAGGTTTTCACTAAAGGTACTTTAGTGCTTTAAGCACTTAAATTAACCGGAACGTGTGCATGGGAGTTAAGCCTGGCCTGTTTTACAAAGGCACCAAACGCACATAAGGAAGGAGGAATCTTGGGGTTGTCCTATTGTAACAGATTAGCATGGCAGCCCTTAATGTAAATCCTTGCATTTTCCCCTGAGGTCCCTGTGTGGTCCTGATGCAGCCTGATGGGAGAGGTGCATCACTGCCTCATCCTCCCCCACCGGACTTGCTACTCCGTTAGTCAGAGCAGGGCACTTGTACGCTTCCTGATTTGCTTCAGGCCAGGTTAGCTTTAACAGTTTCAGTTGTTGGGCTGAGCTAACCTGGTTAATTTTTATGTTGAAAGGAAGTAGGGGACAGTCAACGTAAAGACCTGCCATGCCAAGCAGGTGAAATGAGCGGTCTGATTTGGAGACACGCCTGTATCTGAAAGGAGATGTCTGCCTGTGGAGCTCAGATCTAAATGTCAGGGTCTGCCACTACTCAAAGCCTGACCAGTTGAATTTTCATTTTGTATTGATTTTTTTCGGGTGTTGATCAACACAAAATGTTCACATACCAGTTTGAGTGAGCTTAAGTCATTCCCTATAAAATCACACCATTTATACCAGACTGCTTTGATTGAGCTTCTGTCTCCACATAGGAGACATGCCCCAGGTGAGCTGGTTATTACAGTCATGATTCACACTAGTCTCATTTAAACTTCACTTGTGTTTTGGCTGTCTCCTTGATTTTTCCACTCCACAGCATCTGCAGGTGAGGTGGCAAGAATGAGCGTCGGCTGGCATTTCTTACCAAAAGCTATTTAGTGGTCTGCTTCCCCTAGAAATTTGCCCCTGTAGGTGACACCAAACTGAATTCTCTTGAACGTGAGAAGAGTGAGTTGCAATAGAGAAGAAAATATCCCCCTCTTCACTCCTGGCCTCTCCTTCTGGAGAATACAGGTTTCAGGTCTGTTTAAAAGGCCCGCTAGTACTCAGTGCATCCAGGATATGAAGAGAATTACTTCACTTTCAAGGTGGACACTACAATTATTTACACCTCTCTGCATCGCTGCTGTTGGGCCTTCCACTTCCATAGGCTCACGATCCACAATCTCCAAGAAGGTCATGAACAGTGAATCAGAAGTGATTTAGAAGTGTCCTCCAGAAACCTCTTTTAGGGGAATCTCCACCACCGATTTTGAATCACTTTATGCTTCTAGTTTAGGTGTGATTTAGAAGCTCGAAGTCAGGCAACTCAGTTCCTCTGTGGTGGAAGGCAATGGTGCGGTTATTCAGTGCAATTCTGCAGTTATTCTTATTTAGACATCAAATTAGATGTCTGAAGAAAATTTTATGAATACTTACTCTTGGGACTATTAGAGGAATTATTCGAATGCATTTGCATTGTGCTTATTTGTGGGGTGATAGCAGGTAATGCAAATAAGACAGAGCTAAAGCAGTATAAAAGAGTTTATCAAAGTTTTAAAAAATATATATTCATCTTTGTTGACACTGGTTGAAGTCCTGAGGCCCTTACTTTGCTTATCTCCAAATCTTGCTTGGGATACTTAAAAGGAAGCTGAACCATGAGTCTCAGCGTTTGGAAGTAAATAGCCTGTCATGACTCATGCAAACCATCTTTGAAAATAGATTGCTCTATTAATTATATATCAATTACAGCAGAAGTTGCAAGTGAGTTAATACTGGCCTAATACAATGGCTTTGTTTATACAGGTCTGTAAACACTCTATTTATACAGGTCTGATTCCATGTGAGAAAGCCTTTGTTCCACTATAAATGGCTTTTTTGTTGTTTCTTTTCCATTGTAGCTTGAGTCTTAAGGAAAAGGTTTTTTCCCTTTAATACTGGAAGCATACCCAATGTGTTACACTGGCATAAATATATTGCCTTAAATTATTTAAGAGGGGGGATCTCTCTTCCATGCATTTTTCTAGCATTAGTAGGGTGAAAGGGTTAGATTTGTTGTCGATTTTACTTTGCAGGGACAATTTCTTTCTCTTTGTTTATTTATAACATGCTCATTAAATGAGTGTGAGAGGTGCCTTATGGATTTACAAGATAAGTAAACTTGAGGAGTGATACTGTGCAAATTTCTCTCTTCTTCATTTCCACCTCTCCACGTTCACATTGTATAGGATTGATTTCCAAAAGACAAGATAAATATGGAAGTCTGACAGCTGAAAACACCATCAACTGGGAACTTGTGTCCTGATTACATTGTGGAGAAAGTGATGTTTGCTTTATTCTGATTTATGAACAGGGCAATGACTGGCCAGGTGCTGGGCCAGCATCAACTATTTACTTTCCTACATAAAGAGTGATGAAAGGCATCAGAAAGCAGAAGGAGCAAAAATTTTTTTGTATGCCTCGGCTAAGTGGATCACAGTGCTACTCGTGAGCAGCAATCTATCTTTGCTGTTCTGAAGAACACGTTAACCTTTCTGGAGACCGCATCTCACTGTAGGGTTTTGGCCTGAAATTTCTCTTTCCCAATCAAAGTCCTCACCCATAGTGCCCATTCAGTCAGGAGTGAACAAAAGGGCTGAATACCAAGATCAAGCAAGCTCATGCTGTTTCTCACCTTGTGAGATTTCAAAGCTTCTCAGACATCAGGGCTGAATTCAGCATCGCCACAACTTGAGCTGTGCATTGGATAGAAACCTTTCAGCGCTGCTGGAATAAACACGGTACCGAGTCAGGTTCAGAATATTCCACAGGCAAAACCATTCACAGAATCTTAATTCAAGGGTCTGATTCAAAACCCCTCGGTATCAAAGAGGCAGGAAGCAGGAGAAAAAATAGCTGCTGAGCAAGTGTTTAAAATTATATCTTAATGGATGAGTACAAAGGAGGCAAATAATTCTCGTGTTCATTGTCAGCATCAGTTGAAAGTGACTAAATGACGCAGTTAGTGCTTTTGTAATGGTGTTTTTGGTTTTGTGAAATACATCCATATATCGTATGTATGAATGCAAAATCAGTGTGTATGAGGACTGACGTAGGAAAAAATACTTCAGCATTACATTAATGAGTGGCTAATCATCTCCAACTGATAACATCATATCATTCAAAGCTTTGTGAGCAAATTCTTTTCCTCCACCATCTTTAATTATTTTATAACCTAGGCCAAAAAACTTTGAAAACTATCAGAAGATATATTGATATAGCTTTTCTTTGGCTGCCTGGTGTTTGGGTTTTTTTTTTTTTTGTAGAAATACTTACCCATTTCAGGTTTGCTTTGTTTTAAAGCTAAAATACATTAATTACAAGCATAACGATTCATTACACAGGAACTGATAAATGCTTCTCAGTGTCTGACAGATTATTTTTCATGTACATAAAGAAGTTGAAGGAGTTTTGGCTGATGTGGAAAATAATAGCACAGTTTAAATTGCAAAAGGTATTAGGCATTTTTCCCCAACTATGCAGTTTCCATGCTAACATGATGAAAATGTTTACACTCCAAAATTAAGCTCTGTATTAAGTGGCCTGATTTTTCAGAGATACTTAACAAATTCCCTCTTATAACCATGTTTAATAACCATTACAGATAAAAATCTCCAGAAGCCCTGGAAATAAAGACTACTTCTTTCACCCCTTAATCCATCCTTAGTTTGCTTAGGTGTAGCACAGATTACTGCTAACGTTTTTGGAAGTATTTGGTTTCGTACTTCTGAAATCAAACTATATACTTAGATATCTATCCGTATTACATCTCATGGGTCGTATTTCTAAGCTGATGAAATTTGGTTTTTCAGTCATTGCTGTGATGTCTAGAAGCTATAACCAAGGCTTGAAGAAGCAGTGTATGAACATATAACATATTTACAATCCTTGCCTCAAAAGGCTCTCAATCTTGCAAAAAGGCTTACAAAAAGAATTGAATACGTTGATAAACAGAGGAAAATAAAGCAAGGAGGATGTTGCAATTGAGGCAAATGGATTTGCATTAACCAGTGGTCACAGCTAGCGCTGTTATCTCCCTATAACCATGCTGTTAGGAAAAGCATTTTCCTTTTTAAAAAAAAAAAAAATTAAAGATTAATTTTAATTTTTTAAATTAATTTTAATTTTTTAACAGTACTGCTGTTTTCTCCATCTGCCAGCTGATACATTTCTTTGAAATCCTGGTAAGACATACCGGTCTGTGATGGCCGTTTTTGACCGTTAGCTGCATCTGTATATCTGAAGTATGATTCTTCTTACCTAATTGTTTCTCAAGTATGTTTGTGCACATAGGGTACATGGCAGTATCACCTAATTGCCATGTAGGCAGGAAGACATGCCTTTTCTCTACTCAGAAAATAATTTCAATCCATGGCATATATTTCTTCTCTATTGTTTTTATATTTTTCCAGGACACTAAGACTGTGTGAATTGTATCTTTCACACCATATGATCTCTTATGCTCCATCTGTTTGGTGAATTAAATGTAATAATTACTATTAACCTTCATTACAGGGTTTCACTGCTTTTTAAGGTGGATATGCATTTTCCACCAACTTTTACAGTACAGATTACAGAAATAGTAACATAAAATACTTGCTACATTTGCTTATCGCTTTTATGGCAGAAATTAATATTTGCTTCCTGATTCTTTTAAGGTTTAACACAGTGTGTAGGAAAAGTTTCATTTTTGTACAAAGAATGAAAAAGGAAAGAAAATTTTGACCGCTTTCTCAATTGTGGTGCATTGGATTCCTGGGGTGGACATGGGATAGGATTTGAGAATAAACTGTGTCCAATGTTTTGTCCTTACAAAACACTTTTTTGCCAGCTGTGCGTCTTCACAGTAAATGGGCAGTTGCCAGGAAATTCAAAGTTAGAACTGAATATGCAGCTCTTCAGTGTTAGAGCCTGATCAAACCTGATTTTTTTGGTTCAGTCATTAGTACCAGCCAGAATAGACTTGATAAAATTGGTTTGCATACCAGTGACTACATTAAGTACAAGGCTGAAGAAGGCCAAGATGAATCAGAACATGCAATCTTAATTTTCCTTTGTTTCAAATATGTCCATGAAGTGTGGAGGCAGTAAGTCATTATTTCACTGGTTGTGTATTAGTATAAAACTCCCATTACACTGGGCCCTGTCCTGGTTTTGTCACCTTTTAGAGCATTTAATATCATGCTGCTTTAAAGTCTTTGTGCAATCTACTGACTGTTGGGGAAGACGTTAGGAATGGCAAATGATTTGGAAAGCTGAAACTCCTTCTAAAACAGGCCAGTCTTCACATGTTTTGCGCAAACTCCCTTCTCACTTGACAAACTGCAGGTGCCAAGTATTTGGAAAACTCAGGTTGTTATTTTGCTAAGGGAGAAGGCACTTCTTGGAAGGGAGCGTGAGAGGAATACATGTGGTAACTGGGCAAAGGAGGACCATGCCTGCCCATGCACGAGGCAAGGGGGAGAAGACCAAAGGCCAGGTTTGAGAGGGAGGAGGAATGGTCAGAGCACCTCAGGGGCACCACAGTGAGGATGCTGGGGAGCACAGCACCGACGCAGGGAGGTGAGAGAGAGGGTTAGAGACAGCACGCCCATGAACTGAAATGAAGTAACGTGCATTTAAGCATAAACAACATTGGTATCTGCACTTCAATAAACGGGTGTTGTTGACACTGATTTAGAATGTCCTTCATTTTCTACAAGTGGTATTGTAAAAATAGCGTAAAACCCAGTATCACCCCTCAGGGGTGTTGGGGTGACTTGGCACGCACTGCAGATGCCCCGTCAGCCTCAGATGCTGAGGGGCAGCATGGAGCTTTATGTCCAGCCCTTCCTCTCTTCAGAAACAGGGAATGCCATTAGTCCCCCATTGCTGCTGGGGACCAGGCTGCTGCAGGGGTGAGGTGAAGCTTCACTGTTCCTTTCTTAGCTTTGTCACCTCAAAATCAGTCCGTGTTCTGCTGCATCCTCGGTGGGGCTACACCTAAGGACACAGCCTGCCTCAGTAGGCATGCTGCTTCCGGGTGGAAGAAAAACAGTGCATCTCATAAAGGTAAAACATCTCAAGATGTGATCTAACATCACTTCTGTGTACATAGAAAGTGTTCAAGATTTCCAAGTCAGATACCTGTGGATCATCCTTAGCTCTACAGAGATGCTTTGCAATCTCTGGTAAGCTTATAAATTCCCTCTCTCTATTGGTAAAAAGCTTACATTAATACTAACTCTACTGGACCGTATACCTATCACGGGTCCAGACCTTACCGTTAGATTTTCAAGTCAAGGCACTCGTATAGAAAATCTATTTTAAGTCATTTATAGAGGCTTCTAAAATTTTATTTGTTATAGTCTTTCTCTTTCTCAAATCACTGTATGGTCTCACTGATGGCAGCTGAAGTACCTGGCTTTACAGACTCAGGATTGCAAGCCATAGCTTCAATAAAATTTTGTTAAACTCCTTTTTATAAATTGGTGCTCCTGCAATGTGCGGCAAAAACCAGGGATAAGTGTGATAGGAAAGTTTTATTAGCCTTTCTTTAGGATGATCTGCACTATGCACTTACAGCTTTGGCACACATAATTAATGCAGTTAGCCCAAATTAATTGCAAAAATGCCACACTGCTCTCTATGCATTTAATATACTGTATATATTTTTGTGTGAGAAGTATACATATTGTTGGATGTAATTACAGTGAACCTCTGCGCATATATGTACACTACTTTTCTTCATGATCATAACAGAAAAATGAAGATAATTGATGATAATTTTTTTTTAAATAGTTATCCTGGCTTCTAATTCTGTCACCGCTCTACACAAGGACAAAGCAAGGGCGTTTTCTTTGGGCATGTATAACAGTCATTCCCACTACCAAACTATGGTTATCTGAACGTAAAAGGAAAAGCTTTAATAACACAGTAAATTTACACCCTTATCTGTGCTTGACAAAATTCTAGCCATAATTTGGTTTGACCATATATACAATATATGTTTTTATTTAAGTAATAATGACTGAGGCACAGAGCATTTCCTGAAAATTAATGGCTGGCTGAAAAATTTTATAGCCCAAATGCAGCCAAGGGCTATTAATCCCAACTGGTCAATTCTCCATGAAATGCCTTATGTCAGGGGTCATTTGTTACATTCCTGTCCCTCCCACCCACCAATAAAGAAGTAAAATTAAATGTTACTTTCCTCCTATGGCATCACTGAGCCTTGAAGGAGCTGCCAGAAGCCCCTGCTAGAAAGTGTTGCTGTTGCTGCCATAGCAATGAAGGTTTTTAGTGGATGAGAGATGGAGAATCTTTCAAGAATGGTCTTTCACTGCCTGTTACTTTACATTTTTTAGTGAACAAAGCTCTTCAGTTTGCTTCTTGGAGCTGACAAGGAGATGAAAAGACTGCTATGCTTCCCTTGTCACTAGAAAAGGTGTGGGGTTAGGAAGGTGGGGGGAGTTTGCATCCCACGTATATGATGAATCTATGTTATCTACCATGGCTGACATCCTTCTAGGATTTCATATTTATTCTCTTATATTTAGTGACCAGTATTAAATACTTGCACCTCTAGTGTATTTTCCCACAATATTTCATTCATCATTGGTAAAAATTGGTACATTAGAGGCTTCATTGGGGCCGAGTGATGCTGTTTCAAACTGGAGGGCTAAGGTCTGTGTAGTGGTTATTGAAGAGAATAATTAAGAGATTAATGGGATAACAGAAAAATAATTGCAACAAGCTGTCGAGAAGGTCATTGCTAAACGTTCAGGTTAAAGAAAACCAAACCAACCAACCAACCAACCAAACCAAAAAACCCTCCTTGCATTTTTTACATTCTTCAGAATTAGGTGACAGAACTCTGTTTCCTTCTGCAAATTATAACGAACACCATGTCAGTATATCATTATACGTGGAAAAATCTGTCACCAGGATCTGTCTGTCACCAGGATCTGTCTGTCACCCAGCACTTTCCCTCTCTTGCTAGCAAACACATACACCTTACTGAGGAAATGAAGTCTAATGGCAAGGAGTGACAACTCGGGGGACAGGAGCACAAAAAGCCCTCCACCTTTTGGGCTGAACGCTTGTGCGGCTATACCTTGAATCATACCTCTGGCAGTCTTTCACTGTCTCTCCCAGTGTATACTGGGATTGGCAAATTCACAGCTTTTGTCGCTGCTTTTCAAGAAGGGGAAAGGAAAGCAGTCAGTCACTGCCCATTCAGCCTGATCAACCTTTGGAGACATACATTTTAGGTTATATCTATTTATCTGCTTTATTACGAGATGATTCCTCAGATGGCAGTCTTGGAACCTAGAGAGTTGATTTTAATTTCAGCCCACTGCCTCCTTGTGCAAAGGGGTAAAAGAACTGGGCTTTCATTCTTCCACTCATGAAATGGGAAAACAAGCTTTTCCATAGTTAAAATTTTGACTTAAAATTGGAAAAAGGCATTAGAAATACAAAACTGAACTTACATTATTACTCTGTTTAAGCACTGGAGTTCAAGTGGTTGACTTTGAATGGTCAGTCAGTGTATCTGTATAGAGTGAAGATGTAAAAAGCCTATTATTTCAATTTCAAGTGAAACAAGATTTTCAAGATATCCCAAAACATATTAGCACATGAAAGAAATACTGCCGTTAGGTGTCTTGTGGCTATCCCTGGAAGCCTCCTTCAGGGATCACAGTTTCAGAATATTGGACGATGAAAAGGGTACAGTAAGCCAAGACATGCTTGACTCCATTTCTTTAAGCAAAGGGACTTTGATCATTTGAAACTTGTTCCATATCCCTCATCCAATATATTGTTTGTAGCAGTAATCTAAAAAGCACGACCAAGTAAAAGTGGATTTAATTCCACATTATTTTTATTAAGATGGATTCTTTTTTCAAGTGTTTTGTTGTGCAAACTGTGACTGGGACCACAGTCTTGCAAATAGTTGCACACAAGTTGTCTCATTGTGCAGTGAGACTACTCGTATGCGTGGCTTTGCCTATAGATGCTGGCATTTGCAGGATCACAGCCATTTTCATTAAAATTATGCTTCATCTTTAAAGCAAATCACTTCTAATGAAATTACACGAGCTTGGTAGCAACAGCACCGCCCAGACTGAATTAGCGATCTGTTTTTTTAATTATGGAATTTAATTATTTTTCTTCTAATATTTACTATTGAATTTAATTTTGATTTTGTTTTTATCACTTAAACATCCTAAATTTCAGGGATTTACTAAAATGTGTCACATCATTATAACCCTTATTATGAATTATTCACAGTAATTACTGAGTTGTTGCAAACTTCATTACGAAATTTAAAGTACCAGAAAATCTAGTGGTGATACTGTTTTACTCCTTGGATGTTCTTAAAATAAGTCAGAGTCAACAGATTGCAAAAATATGCAATTACAAAGTTATTAAAATGCAGACTTTTGGCAGGAAGCCACTGTAGTCTCCTATGTTCACAGCTGTCTATTTACAGGAAAACTGCTCTGAGCAGCCTGTGGTGGCTGCTTTAAGCTATTACAGCTGATTGGGTCAGTGCAGAGGCCTCTCTAAGGACTCCATTCAGTAACTTTTTACCTCCCAGGTCATAAACTTCACTTGAAATTATTTTTTTAGGCAGGAGGGATTGACAGTAGACCATCTTTTGTTCCCTGTCATGCTGATGATAAGTCCAGGGTGCCTCTCCTGAGACTGTGTATGTGCCGTACCTACGTCTACACAGATGGTTCTTTGGATGAGAGTGTGGACCACTCGGCTGGCGGGTATAGCAACATAAATTTTGAATTACATTTTTGAGGTCAGTGTAACATGCATTTTCCCCAGTTGGAACTGGCTTTAATCATTGCTGCCTTCACAGCTCTCTGAGAGCAGGGCATAGTGGAGTATTCACAAAGTGGCAGATGCTTTGCTTTAATGAAGAAGTAAGCACTGTCATCTTACCTTCACCCTATCCCCCATAATGTCACTGGGTGCCCCAGTTGTTTTTTCTTTCTCTCTGCGCAGTGACTTGGGAACAAAAATTATTACCTACTTAGTGTAAAAAAAAAACTTTCAAAGTTGGTGCTCAGTGTTGTGTGCAGATACTCAACACCATTGCTGGCAGCCAAAAACTGCTTAGTCTATGGTTTAGTGTCCAGGTGGGACCAATATGTGGTGGCTCTTTCTCAGTGCCTTTTTTTGCAAGGTGCTTCCAGTACGGACTTCGGTCATTCTTTTGTGCAGCTTCTCCCAAGAAGCAGAGTAAGTTCTTTTCCCTCCATGAAATTGTGAGACTGGCACAAGCCCTGAAAAGGAGGGGGAAGGTTCTGCAAAATAAGGTGTGTAGCATCTAAATAGCAAGAAACAGCACAATGAGCATCCCTGCTGTGAAACTGGGGTGATGTTCCCAAAGTGTGGAGAGGCAGAATTCACATTGTCTACGATAAAGTATAATGGAAGAGCCTCACCTTCTAAAGCTCTAAATGTCTGATGCTGTTGGGGGGTTGCTGGCTCTGTGAAGCAGATGACATTAATATCAATGAGGGTCTGTAATAGTCACCCACAGGACAAGTGACATTTAGGGATTCAAGACTGAAATAAATGAGAAGTAGAACAGGACCATTAGAGAATATATTAGAATTAGTTAGTATTATACTGTCCCATTATATATGGGACTACCTGGTAATACTTTAATTTATTCCTCATATAAATACCTTTCTTCTCTCTCAATCAAGTCCAGTCTGTGTTGTCCCAAAAAATTCAAAATGCAGCCACTCTCCGTTGATTTTCCTAACTGGTAATGAAGAGCCTAAAACTTCTAAGACATTAAGTCATCGTTTAAAAGTTGGATGCGTCCTGAGAAACTTGTATGGGCAATAATACAGAAGAGCTTACATTGATATCTGGGAAGGAGGAAGATGCAGTGAAAATCCTAACAGAACCCTTAACCTCAGCATTGCCGGTGCGTACTGTGTTATACAGGAGGAGGTGTTTTGAGGTTACCGTGAACAGAAATACATCTGAAGAGCTTAATTTTTAGGCTCTCCGGAGGTATAAGCACACCAGAGGGCTGCAGAGATGCAAAACAGCGATGTCTTTAAACCACTGAATTGTCCTTCCCTGTGCTGGTGTTCCTGAGCCATCCAGGAGGCAGTCTGGATGCCGGCGTACCATGCAGCAGCTTGGGATTACTTTAGTTTATGCCTATAGATATGGCCCCCACAGGCAGTTCAGCTGCTGTAGGAGTGGCGAAGGACAATGTGCTTTCCTTCTACCCTGACAGAACATCTCCTCGGCTGCAGAATGAAAGACATACGGTGAAAGAGGAGGAACCCAGCGTGGGCACTGCTTTGTTCTTGGTTATTTGCACAGGGGGAACTTCACTGATTTCAGTTCCCAGTCCTGATTTCTGCTCTGTAGGTGGAGAAATGTGCCCCTAAACACAGTGGTGGGCATGCCCTATGCTGCTGGTAATCACAGTTTTCAGAGTCCACATGGGAAGAAATACTATAAAAATTAGGATTTTTATAGTACTGGCAAAAGTGCTGAAGAACATGAGGCCACTTCCCTCCGTAAGTCCCTCTAAGGCACTTTCAGGTATGTTTTTCCTCATGTAGTTTTAAAAGTCCTGAACCAAAAGGACATTAAAATATGGGGCTGAAGGTCTGGGACCGTGCAGAGGCTCATCCAGAGGGATTCAGGAATGAAGGTAGAGAAAGTCTTTTCTATCTGCGGTAACGTAGAGACTGAATCTCCACAGGAGAAAAGACAAAGGGTCAGAGCCTGCCCACTTTCTCCTGTGCCTTTCCAGAAGTGAGTAGATTTTGATTCCTAGAGAAAACAAGAAGATAGGGAAATGCGAAGGAGGTTGGGTAGGGGATTTGAGGAGTTCTCGAGCAGGTGGGTGATGACGCTGGACCCAGCGAAATGGGCTGTGATCAGGGGGAAGAAGAGGAGCAGTGCCAGCATGGGTCTTATGGCGTAGGGTGCTTGTGAAGATGTAGGGGCAGACTGATGTTACCAACATATTGCACACTCCTTTTGCATCGGTGTTGGTCAATACGGAGTTAACAGCAGCTTTGGCCATTAGACACTTTTTAGGATTAAACCAAGAAAGAAGGAGGCAAGGTTGCTTGGTATTAAGCGGGCCCCTGTCTGGGTGCTCTTCCCGATTTTCTCTCGAAGTGATCTATTACCACATCTCCAGAGAAAAATGACCCCAATCTAAAGATTAATAGACCAGTGTGTGGATGTTTCCAGTGATGTGTATGAAACTCAATTTTTTTGTCGCTGTATGCACTGAGGTGTCCTTTATCAGCAGATCTCTACATCTTAAAAACTAGGCTGATTATTGAAGAGGGCAGCAGGCAATTTAGGGCACACGGTGTTTTCTTATGACAGGAGCTTTGCTGAGAAGTGCAGTAATTTATGTTGATAAATTGTGGCCGTCAGAATGTCTAGATCGTTTCATAGGATGAAGTCATAGGATGAATAGGTTGGGTAGTGGGGGGTGGGAAAGGGGTATTTGTTTGAGAGATTGGGGGCAAGATAACTCCTGCATGTACCATTTCTTGAAAAGTAGCGCAGGACTTTCACATGTTCCTGAAATTGGCTTGTTGTCGCTAGGGTCAGATTAACCCCATTTTGGCTTAATATGACAATTAAAAAACCTTCCCTCCTCCATAACCAAGCTGCAACGAAAATGGAAAAGACTACACGGTGTCAAGACTGAAGAGTTTTTGAATGCTAGATCTTTCTTAGCAAAGGTTTTTCAGTTTTGGAGTTCTCTGTGCGTGCCAAAATATGAAGCCAGCTTGACTCAGGCAAGACATATCTAAGTGAAGCAAGCCACCTTCATTTAATTAAGAGACAAGAAAAATTACCATAATCGTCATAAGAAAAACTGCTTTAGGGAGAAAAGAAAAGTTTTCATACCATGTTATTATTGATGTGTCTTACTGTCATTAAGGTTATAAATAAAGAGATTAATTTAAAAGTAGAAGGGCTTTGCTAGGCTAAGTTTTGTCTTGTTTTGCTTGCTTTTTAAATCAAGAATTAAGGCACTGGTGGGTCTAGATGTTGTTGTGAGAGGTTACAAATTTCTCTGTCCTTTTTCCATCATGTTATATGGTCAGAGGTTTTTAAATGAATCCTTTGGACTTCAATTCAGCACAACACAGGCTGGGTGCTGAGGTTTTTATGGTATCAGTGATATGTCTGTGTGGACTTAGCTTAAGCACATGATTTAGTACCTCTCTGAACTGTAGCCTGCAGAAAAGAACAGCAAACAAGACTGACTAGATAAGGTCCAAATTAGGTATGAATTTACCCTAAAGATGAGCGTGCATATGTCTTGGAATTGCAGTTGTCCCTGAAGATAACAGTGAATGTACTCAAATGGCCTGTAGATTTGTACTGTTCAAACCCGATCTCCCTAAGGAATAGTGGTGAGATCTATTAGGTGTTTTCAAACCCATCTTGACTTGCAGATCTTTTGCAAAGATGACCCTGGATTATAGCCTTCTATAATGTGTGAGGCATTTGAGTTCCAGGATTTTCAGAGGGGCATACACTGAAATTAGTCCCATTAGCAATGAAGGGGTTTTGAGGGGAGGGTTTGGTGTTTTAGACCATCACGATTCCATGCAGAACCAGTTAAAATACTGGTGTTAATGCTACATCAAACGAAGCATGCTGTGGCATATGGTCTGATACTAGTACCTGTAGAAGATCAGAATTTAATCCAAAAAATCCAACATTTGGTTCCTGTTCTGGAAGAAAAGGTTTCTGTATTGACAGACAGACAGCTGCTGTGCATGTCACTTCCTAACATTGTGTGCTCTGACTTTGTTATACAGAGCTGCATGCACATATGCAACAGAAGGAAAACTGCAGAATAACCTATTTACCACTGATGGTAGTTCCTTTAGGCTGAATGCAAGCATGGCCTATTCTTATGAGACGCTTATAAAACTTTCATTTCCAAATAGCAGCAATGAGTAGTGGTTTCCAGCATGTCTCCTGGAGCTCTGGAAATGGGTGTTTTACTCAGCACTAAGAATAAGAGCCAGTTGGGACTTGTTCAAATAAGCTCTTTCCTCCTCGATGTATTTTACTATCTCCAGTTTTGCCACAAGTGTCTTCAAGTTGGTATCATTTCCCCTTTTTGTTTTTTTTTTTTTTCCAAGACTTCAGCTTTCCATGCTAGTGGTCCAGAACCTAACAGTCTGCTGAAGATAAACTAAAATGGGATGTCTCTTTTGGGCACGTACCATCTCCTAACGGAAAAAAGTGAGAGACTCCAAATTTTGAGTTACTCATCTTTCTAGTGAAAAGAAGTTTCTCTGGATATTACCTTTTGTTTCAATATGAAAAAGGCTGATGGAATCAATTACAGCTTTTTCTTCTGTTTTCAGACCTGAACTAAGAAAGCACAAAAGCAGCAGTGCACTCTTGCCCAGTATATTGCAATGTAATTGCACCGTTCAATAAAAATTACAATTGGCTTTGCAGTATAAGGGAGAAGAGAACGAGAAGCTGACAGGCAAATTCTGGCTCACCTTAAACTTATGCATGAGGAGCATAGTGTGTATCAACAGAAGTGTAGATAGGACTAGGCCCTAGGGGTTATATTCTCATTACATTACCTGTTCACAAAATGTGAAGGGGGAGTAGACTGGCAGACTCCTAAACTTATTAACTATTTTCTATTTGGGGAAGGTTAGGTTTTGAAGAAAAACATCCAGAAAAACATCCATGAGGTACTATTTATATCATCATAAACTTGTGTCAACTTAACTGATTTTAATAATGATTATTATTATAAAAAACAGCAACTCTTATCTCCGCCACGTGCTGTGGTAATGAGGAATTTTGCGGTTTTTTTCCTTCTCCCTTCTGCTCCTTCACACAATACCCTGGCTTAACTCATTTTTCCTCTCCTCTTCCCCCCCAGCTGCCAATCACTGTCACATTACTTTGCATCACATGCATCAAGAAGAGCAGCTTTTTCCATCAAGTAAGCCAATTCTAAAGCTGCCTTCCCAGAGGCTACACAGATTGTGCAAGCTGGAGGAGCTCAGGAAAGGGTAAACTGGACAATAACAAAGGCTCCCAGAGCTGCTTCTGCCTGCCAATCTCTCATGCATGTATTCACACAGCGCTGTATGTAGGGCATGCCTCCAGGGCCAGAACCACATCTATCAGCTCAGCGAGCAGACCTCCTATCCACATCATTAATCACAGTAGGAGGAGGGAAACGGCTCATTACGCTACATCAATGGTATCGTCCATTCCGTCTTCTACAAATTACAGGAGTTGTCTCAGTGTTGCGTTCAGCATCCCCTGACTTTTGAAGTCCATGATCCAAGAGAGGGAACAAAACTTCTTAACAGCGGTGTTTACCTGTGGGCAACAGAGGTTAGCCAGCAAACTGTGTTTAGCGAGTTTAGAGTGCGATAGCAAGGCAAGCTTTCCAACAGATGTTTTTTCTACTGTTAAATCTTTGGTGGTGTTCCTTCCCTCTCCCAAAATGATAGATTTAAGGGACTTTTTCTGTTCTGCAGCATTGTTTTCAAGCCCCTCAGTCCACTTCCAATATAGTTTGTGTGTGTGACACTGTAAGGCATCCCCTATGGCTGACTGACTTCAGGTATACTTGAGTAAGAGCTTCCTGCAGTGTTCTGGCCTTCCTTAAAGGTCCTGTGCTTTGCTGGAGAATCCTATGACTATTTATGGGTACCCTTTCAAAGCAGCACGCAGAGATTGTCCACCTGGCTGCTGAAGATGTTGGAAGTCATATAACTACATTTTTGCTCAACAGCTTTTAGGCTTGACACTTTGTTGCTCTTTTTTCTGCTTATGCACCTGTAAATGAGCCTGTACTTCAAAATCTGTATCATCTAGGTTTCACTCTTGCATATGACATGACAGGACAAACCTCTTGCCATGTATTGACCTCACTGCTGCAGGGCTCATCTATATCAGTTCTGTACAGACCTTGCAAGGTTCTCCAGCTCTTCCTGGAAATGTTGGTGTTTTACTTGGTGTTTTCTAAACCCACCCTCCAGTAAGGTTTAAGCTCTTATCAGACTTTCTTCCTGGCTGATTTTGAGGATCACTGCAAAGTCCTTCCCTTGGTCTCATGAAGTCTGCATTGTAGTGGGCGTGCATGTGATATTATTTTGATGGTTCTTAAAACAAGCCTGCCTGTTACTAGAAGAGCAGCGTTGCCTATTCCATAACAGACGCACCTTCTGATAGGTGACCATGTCTTAAATTACAAAATAGTTATAATTGTTCAGTGATCACCAAGCCTGATGTTGGGTCCAAACCTTGGCATGAGACATCTCTAGGTTCTGAGGGTTACCTCGGAGAGACACTGGCCTGTTCCATATCACTGGATGTTTTGTAGTGATATGTAGCAATATACTCTAAAGTTATGATATTAGGAGGGATATGTGCCTATCTCCATATCTTCCAAAAGCTGAAATAGAGTTGCAGGTCTCGCTTACTTTGAGACTTCAGCATTTGGTTAATTATGAAAAGTGTCTACTCTGATTGGAATATCCCAGGATTAACCTTTAGACATGTCAATATATTCTTGGGTACTTGTGCTTGCTTTGTAAGCATGTAGACATCAGAGATTTTTTTATTTCATAGAATCATAGAATCATTAAGGTTGGAAAAGACCTCTAAGATCATCAAGTCCAACATGGACAAGAACATCCATTTTGCCTGAACATAA